>NC_081411.1:445394360-445694360 GCF_030272615.1 Cryptomeria japonica | reverse complement strand
ATAATGTTGGCAATGGTTGTTCCAGTTATTTTCTCATTTAATAGTGATCTACATTTAATTATAAATATTGCAGTAAAATGGTCATAATAATTATGTAATGTTTTTGTTCATTCAACTAGGTAAGTACCAATTTAAAGATATGGATGTATATATTGAGCCTCTTATCGACGATTTGTTGGAGTTATGGAATGGTGTCACCATGCATGATGTCTCTAGACCAATAGGACAAAGACAATTTCAATTCCATGGAATGCTTGTATGACAATACATGATGCCCCAGGGCTAAAACATTTTTGTGGTATGTTATAGTGTTCAAGTTGCGCATGATAATTATAATTATAAAAAATTACGTATTTAATCGAATTATACATTATCTTCTAGGTCTTCAAACAAAGGGAAAATTTACATGTCCAGTTTATGGTCCAAAGATGAAATTTCGTCATTCAAAAAGTTTAGGAAAGCAGGTGTTTGATGAGTATAGGCACTTCCTCCACAAAAATCATAAGTATCGGAATACTGAAAAACTTATTTTCAATGGGAAAGGAGAGACTATGTCAAAGCCACGAAGAATGACACCTCACCTATGGAAGTTGGAATATAATAGAATTAATCGTCAAAGGTAATATCATTCCATCTAATGGTTTATGTTTGGAATTTGTATTTTTCTATCGCGTTTTGTTTACTGATGATGTAATTGATGATTGTGAAGGTCGTCAAGGCATGGATGACCACCTTCCAAAGGGACTAAAAAGTTATCCCAGACAATTTAGTAGGTTTCCCTACTACGAGCAGCTACAAATTGTGCATTTGTTTGATACTATGCATATTGGAAAGAATATAACAGAGACATTATGGAAAATACTGGATGGAAGGCGTGACAAAGAATTTTTTTTCAAAATTTGTAGTGACATTCAGGAATCCAATCATGCAATGAAAAATGTCATTCAATCAAATAGCAGTGGAGACCAGATTAATATAAGTGCCCTTCCTTGGTTATTAACAGAGCATCAAAGCAATGCTATAAAAGAAGTCATACAAAAAATTTGATTTCCCACAGGATTTGCTGCGAACATAAACAATCTCATATCAAAGAAAAGTGAATTTGGGCCAGGGATGAAAACACATGATTGACATACCTTCATTAAGGTAATTCATGTTCTTGTATATTTACTATATATTTGTATACTACGCATGTACTTTTCATTGTATTATGTTAGAAAACAATGAAAAGATCATTTTATAATTGTTGCAGTACGTTCTACCTCTATCTCTCCTAGACCACTTCGACAATAATGTCAAGCAAGTCATATATGATCTTGGAAAATACATGAGGTAAGTAGTGATGTTTGTTCAACTTGTTGTATAGATATTATATTTGCGATTTGTTTTACTTGTTATGTAATATATTGTATATTATTTTGTAAAGTCTCGTTTATATATTTTTGCATCTTGAATCTCTTGTAGGTGGTTGTCATCGAAAGAAATCCATAAAGAAGATATAAAATATTGGAAGAGAAAAATTCCTCATCTAATGTGTGAAATGCAAAAGTATCTACCTTCAACCTTTTTCAATATACAAGAACACTACCTCATACACCAAGTTGAGGAGATTGAATTGTGTGGACCTGTACACACTAGGTCAATGTGGATGGTTGAGAGGCACTTGTAATTTTTGAAGGCTTTGGTTCGACAAAGAGCACATCCTGAGGGTTCTATGGTGGAGGGATATATGGTATACAAAACTATGGTGTACATTACTGAATATATTCCTAAGTTTTCAACAAAGATCCACGTAGATCACATTTAGGATCCCAACCCCATTAACAAATTCGAAGGGGAGTACTTGATGGGGAAAGGTAGATTGAGGAAAGTGAGAGGTAATTATAAGATTTTATTGTAGTTAAATAATTCTTAATCTTCAAAATAAATCGGTTGTAAGTCATCTATTTATTTTTTGTACATTTGGTCGAGAGTGGGATGCACTACATTTGTATATTGCAAACAATCTTGATTGGATGACAGTATGGATTGAACGATGTCAACAATATGGTCGCATATTAACATGGGAAGGTATGTCTTCATTGGTTAAAGAAGCTCATCATAATGGAGATTCCAATGTTATGCAAAGGGAAATTGATTTAGCATATGGTTTAAGAGATAAATAGGTACGTATAAATTTATTAATCACCCATATGTTTATCAACTCACGATGCAATAATTTTTACATGTTTGACATATTGTAGGTCAAACACCACAACGCTATGTGCTTCAATGGTCATAAATTTCACATCAAAAAGTTGGATGACACGAAGAAAACTTGTGATTCTAGGATAACTGTAGTCTTTGAGGTGACCAATATTTCATCTAGAAATGACATACATCCTCAAGAGTCTCAAAATCGATACTATGGCATTTTGGATTATACTTGAGTGTGACTTTAATTCCTTCAAATTAGTTTTGTTCGTCATCAAATGGTACAAGCTACGAATGAATAAAAATGATCCTGATGGAACTGTTATTAGACATGATAATGGATTTACAATGGTTAATACAAGGTCGTTTGAGCCAATTGGGGATGAGCCCTATGTTCTTCCAAGCCAATGTGAGCAGGTATTTTACTTAGAGGTTCCACATAAACCAAGTTGGTCATTTGTTGTTAGACATGATCCAATAGGAAGGCCAATAAATTATAATGTGATGAAAGAAGAAGATACTGAAGAAGTAGAAGATGATGTAGATGATGATCACAATCGACAATTAGTCGATGATGTTCCTGACGGAAATGTTCACGAAGAAGAAGAAGCTGATGATGATGATGATGATGATGATGATGTTGCTGCTATTGATGATGGTGATGGTGATGGTGATGGTGATGGTGATGGTTATGGTGATGGTGATGGTGGTGATGACAATGACGATGATGGTGATGGTTATGGTGATGGTGATGGTGATGGTGATGGTGATGGTGATGGTGATGGTGATGATGATGATGATGATGATGATGATGATGATGATGACGATGATGATGATCATGATGGTCATGATGATGAGTTGGATGAAGAAGGAGATCAATGACATGAATGAAATGTATGACGTATGCGATTAGTATATTATCTATTTAATATTGATTTCTTGATAGAAATTTATTTGACTTATATAGTTACATAATTAATTCATTATATGGACTGTTTATTAGCTATGTGATGGATGGTGATTTATGATATATATTTGATGGATTACATGTTTATGATGACATATGTGATGGTTAACATATGTATTTATTGTTTATCAAATTACAAATGTAATGCTTATGATGCTCAATTGTTGGTGATAATTTCATGTATATATTTTGTATGATGCTGCCACCCCTGGTGGAAACAGGTAATTGACTACAGACATCGTCAACCCTTTACTTGAGGATCCTGCACAATCTACATAAACTAAAGGTAAGGAATAAAAAAATATACAATTATTATGATGACTGCATATTGTTCATGTTGTGTACTATGTAATTTTTAGTATATGTATCATGTAATTTTTAGCTAACATAAGATAATTGAATTACATATGCAGGAACCTGAACCCCTTTGATGATGATCCTGCACAGTCTCATGGATCGATAGGTATAAGTCAATACACCCTATAGAAACAATTTATTTTAAAAAAAATACTAGGAAAACAAACTTCCTCAATTTTTCAAACCTCGACATTAGCAACAAATCTAATACAGTTATCAAAACTTGACGCCCCAGTTGGACTTATTCAAATTTTAATCTTAGCATCAACTTTAGGGCCAACTTCTTCATCAACATTACCCTCATTTGCAAAATATCTCTCATTACCAACTAAATCTCTCACTTGATGGAGTGCAGGTATCATCAAATATGTATTTTTCAGATGTGTCTTCCTCGAGTGAGGGAAATATAGGAATAGAAGATGAAAGTGAGACATGTAGTAGATCTAAAATAGGGAGATGAACTAGAGGTCAAAAGATTAGAAGAAAATTCAATAGAATGGAATTTTTCCTTGCTCAAGGGGGGTCATGTTCTTACGATGATGAGACCAAAGGCGACATTGAGGTGCCCTTGAGGTACAAATGTCTGCAGAAACAATGGGTACCCAAGGAACTTCCTCCAATAAACACTGATTTTTGTGTTAACGAGAGGATATATCGCATAGCAACTTCGTCGTTACATGGTTTGGGCCTATTTTCCATGGACGACATAAAGGTCTATTACAACAAAGTTGTTGAATTGATGGAGTTTGTTGGACCTTGTTACAATTACAAAATTGGATGCAGATTGTTCGATATAAAAAAAAGTATGCATAGGTATGGACTGTCAGTAAATTATATACAACAAAAAGATAAGGATCAGAGTAAATGAGTAGCTGTATACATTGATGGAAGGCCAAAAGAAACAGGGAATATTGCAGGTTTTGTAAATAGTATGCGACCTGGGTCAACTAATAAGCAACCCAATTGCATATTTGAAGCGCGTGAGGGAAATCGTGTATTTGCATGTGCGATAAAATCAATAAGTGCAGGGGAAGAGCTGCTAATCGATTATAATTTGAATCGTATAGATACAAACAAAGTTACTATCATGGGGGTGGTATGTACTATATACCATTTAAACCAACCTCCAATTAATGACTCCAATATACCATTTTATTATTAAGTTTTTTTTCTAAGTCTATTGGTTTTATTTCCCTAAAATTTTTATATTTTTTCTTTGTCGCAGGGTGACATGGATCCATCACATAACACAGATAGGGATGTAGGTCCTGACACTTCTACCGAGCAGGTAAACCTCATTGTAATTGTACAAATTAGATAGAAGCAAACTGCTACATTATTATGTTCTTTTCTTGAGTGTTGGAGTAATTTTGATAGTGTTAATAATATTCTTGTCACAAATGGATGTTCGGGGAAAGGGAAAGGGACCTACAGTACCTCAAAACCTCTATAGGGATGTGGAATCAACAATATTATGTGATGATGACATCACATTTACCACAAACCCTATAGAAATGATGAAAAAGTCTGTTAGAAAAATTAATAGAGAGATTCTTGCTTTGGCATCCATGAGCCCTCAGACTAATGAAATAAAAGAGAGGGTGCAACAATTGATGCAGATAGCACATAACTTGCAAGTAAGCAGCAATGAAAGCTTTAATTATAACAAAAGTTCAATAATGGTTTATATTTTATTCTCTTTTATGTTATTAACTAAAATATGTACTTGTTGTTTTTACAGGATTTTATGCATCCTCATCAACCCAGTGGCCATGATCAGGGTATTGCAGGTAGTTCAGGTGATGACCATGTTCTATACATTAAAACTACTCCTCCTTTGAACTTGTGAACTTGCTTTTTTAATGCTAGTGTTATTGATCATATATTTATTATGTAGTTGAGGCAGAGGGATCTAGTTGATTCTCTTCATGACTGATCATTCATACCTTAGGGCAACAGACCCTCTTACACATCCCTTCATTTGTCTCAACAAACCCAACACATCCTTTTTCTAGATCCTTGACTTGGATCAACCTCTCACTTCATCACTTATAATTTTTTAGAGCTTCATATTGTGATTTGTTCTTCACTGTCAACTCACCTCTCACTATATGATACTCTCTCCTTTTAAAGCTCGTCACATTCTACTTGAGCAACATAGTCCTATTTCAACCCATTAGACATCACTCAGCAAAACAATATGGTTTGTTGTCCCAAAATAGGGAAAAATTTGTCTCAATCTACTAGGGCACTAGTTTTCTTGACATTTGTACAACCATTCAACATGAGAATTTGAGAAGTTTTCAATGACTACATCAATGGATATTAACAAACCCTTATGACTGACATAAAACTGAGGGTTTTGGATAGTTTAGAGAAAAACAATTCAAACTCTCCTCATTCTTCACGGCCATTTCTCTAACTTGGCACAAAACAAAGTTTATTCATTACACTCCACCCTCCAATCCTTGATTAGATATTTTTAATCTATTTTCTTGATGAGAAGAAACTTGAAACAGTGCATGAAACGTGACTGTCATGGAAATTTGCAGTTAACAAGTTCCAAAACACAAAAAATTATTGTTTTTATCAAACCATAATACATTACAATGTTCTTCAAGGTGTCTCCTTCCTTCTTCCTTTACACTGCCCTCTTGTCACAAATTTACCTACCTTTGTCCTCCTTCATACTGTTCTATTGTTAAGATTAGCATCAAACACTTAATAAAGGTTCATCTTTCTTTACAATTCTTAATAAAGGTTCATCCTTGTTTACAATTCTTGCAGTTTTCATATATATAATGTTTTATATATTTAATGTATTATTCTTTAGGTGCTTTCAATGTTCTTGTGTAAACGTCACCTCATTCGAGGTTATCCCCACCTGTATTGGTGATTGTAATGTCAGCAACATGCAACATGCAGATATCATCTACTACATGTCATGTTGACCCGCCCATTATTGGTAGATCCCTCTTTTGCTCTCTCTTTCGTTATGTGTTTATATCCCTTGAAGCATTTTTTCTTGGGGGCATTTAATAGTGGATTCATTTTCTGCAGCAGGAGATGCACACGAGGATGTGCTAGAGGCGACTACTATTGATAACATACCATCATGTCTTGGATCTTCCCGTATTGCTAGTACGAGAACGTTGCAGGCCACATTGGTGGTGAGCAACGAAGAATTGATTCCCTTAAAGATACAAAAGGTTCCAGGTACTTTAAAATTATTATTATATATAGTCTAATTGTAATTTACTCACTGATCACTCATTTTGGACTAATGATCGCATAATTTTTTTTGCAGGAAATGATATTTTTTATAAAAATCTTAATGACATTGCATTGCAGATATTTGGGCCCACCATACGTAAAAGGTGGAACATCATATGTGACCTAACCCTAATCCACTATTTTGACTGCATATCATTGCTAGAATAGTTTTCCTTTGATCCTTTTCTTGAACTATATCAAAGGTAGCTTCAGTTTATTTATGAATCTAACAGGTTTGTTTTTGCTTTAAAGGTGGAATGACCAAGAAAAAAAGTTAAAAGATGAACTAACAAACCGTATTGTTGGGTTGTTCGGAAATAACACATTCGACAAAACCAAGGTCCTTGAAAAAGCTAGCACATATCTAAAGTATTTGAGGGACCAATACATGACACATTTAGAGAAGAATGTAAAGTACGAGCGTCCCCTCATGATTCCAGAGTGGGAGTGGAAGGACCTGATTTTGGATGCGAAGGAGAGAATTGAAAGAAAAAAGGAAATACACCACCAGACGCCAGAAGAAGGTATGTGATATTATTAATAATGTAATTATATACTAATTACTCTTTATATTTATATAATCTAACATATTTCAAACTTTTCATAGATTGAGTGACACATCAAAGGCAACCAAGGCAAGACAAGAAAAGCACGGGCAACACAAACTCGGCTCTGGTGGTTATAGGAAACTTGCCGCACGAATTGTAAGAATCAGTAAATGAAATATCTCATCAAAATAATTATAAATTGTAAATATTTTTTTTTGATCAAACAATACAAGCAAAATTCACGATACTAAGAAAAAACGTAGGGCTCTGAATTCAATAGAGCACCCATAGAAGATGACAAGAGAATTGCCTACCAGTAAGGCTATACAACCGTGGCTGAACGACTACGAGAATTGAGTGGGGAAACACGAGATTCTGATGCATCCGTCACAAAGGTGAATAAGATAAATGAAAATGATTTCAAATTGAATACTTTACTAATAATCTATTTGATATTAAGTTCCAACATAAAGTGACTATATTCTTTTTAAATAAGAAAACAATGATAATAATGCGCATGACATTGGAATGCAACCTATTAATCATGGAACACACCTCGGACATGAAGGTCCAGATTGCATTCTAGTAGTGGAGGTATTCATTTGATATTCAAAATTTTTACTGTAATTATTAATACAATTAAACATCTTAATTAAATTGTAATTAGTGTAATAATTAATGTAACCTTTTTTGTTAATATTTTAGAGCATGTAGTCGGTGGTGACCAAGTGGAGCATGATCCGGGTAGACAACATCAAGAATGTGATGTTCCTCAATCAGGTAAACATGACCACTGTTATTCCTTTAAACAAATTTAATTGCAATTGGTGTATTGATTAATGTAACCTTTCGTATTTCAACTCCAGAGGATCTAGAGGGAGTTCAGCATGTTGAGGTTGAGGCTAGACAAAATGATGTGGAAGATGATGTCACCCCATCAGGTAAAGAGCGCCACAGTTATGTTCTTTGAATTAATAAAATACTTGTAACAATAATAAAAAATGTTTTGAATTTAACCCATTTCTTTGTTATTGAAGACGACCCCCCTTTGGTTCAGTGTCCTCATCTTCTGTATAGGACTAGGCATACATCAAGATCATGAGCAGAGGGTAGAACAACTAAAGATGGGGAAATGATGAAGAAAACGATGCTCCACTTAGTTTTTACATAGCTTCAAAAAAATAAAAATGATTGTAATCTACCTTATTTGATAATGACTGATTTTTATGTGTTAATGAATGTAATTATGTGATGATGAATGTTCATGAATGATATGTGTTAATGAATATTGATGAATGTTGCGTGTTAATAAATGTTAATGAATATTATGTGTTAATGAACATTATGTGATAATGAATGAATGCTATATTTTAATAATGGATGAAAGAATGAATGAATGTTAGATGTTAATGGGGAATTTAGAGTGATGTTAGCGGGGGGAGGAGCCAAATGAGCTTCCACCTTCACGTGGTTGGCCCTGTTAAGTAGAGAATATTAAACTATTCTCAAAACAAAGTGAAGCTCAATAAGATAACACACTTTTCAATATTTCATTACGTTGCACAGTTTTGGATTAAAGCAAAAATGGGTTTTGAAGGGACCCCAAAACCCTTTACAAAATGATTCTAAGAGGATTAGAATCAGATAGCAACATCCAAAACAAAATAGGCTGCAAGGATAGGCATATAAATTGGCAATCGAAGAGACAACAAAAGCCCATCCGGGCACAAAAAGACAGTAGAAAGACTAAACCTAGACACAGAAAGAACCAGCAACAGAAAATAACCCAATTACATTTGGCTTTTGAGGGTTTTAGCCTATAGGCATTCATGTTGTCAGAAGCAGCCTACATAGCATTATGATCCAAGTTCTGAAAGGCCACCTTCTTGTTCATGTTCCCTCGAGTCCTTTTGCAGGGTCCATCACCACTTTGAGCCGCCTTAGCTTCCTCACCAATAACAACAACAACAACCTTATCCAGTTGCTCCAGAATTTTCACCATGGTGTTCATAACCATTGCAAACTGTTTAACAATTTTATGACTGCTAACCATAATGGTCTTGAGTGTGTCCTGCATTTTTCTATAGCCATCCTCAAACTGGTTGATGCGTTCCTCCAGATTTTTCTTGAATTGGTCAACCCCTTCCCTAGTTTTATTGATACAGTCCATGGTCAAATTCTTCTCATCCTCAGTCCAATTCCCATCATTGTGTAGACCAAGAGACGAACCAATAGGGAGGGAATTTATTTTGCTACCCAAAGCTCTTTGGTTAATCTGGATCTCTTTGAGTTTATGAAATAGCCACTTGAACAAACTGAAGGTGTCGATTACATGATCATAAGCTCAACCCAGTACATTTTCATAATCCTCCCTCTTATCATTTAGCTCATCACTTTTAGGATTAAGGTCAGCAACACTAGCCACACCCATATTACCAGTCTCCTTAAAGGAAAGAGGAGAAGCTGGGACATTAGGGTTACTAGGGTTCTTATCAGCCTTCTCAGAAGAAGAGGGGGAGCCAATCCCAGCTGAAGTAGAGGAGGAGGACATAAAAATATTCTTATGAATAGATGATCCCTTCCTCGATTTGGGTTTAGAGCTCGAAGGAGTTTCCACTTTAGCTTTTTTCAGGGGAGGTGTAGTCTCCTAAGACCTAGACCCAAAATCATCGTTCTCAGAGTCTCCCACACTAGTCTCATCATTCTCGTAAGAAATATGGACAAAATCCTCAGGGGGAGGAAGAGCACAAAAATTTCCATCAATAAGAACCAACAAGCCTTCATGCACAATGGAAAACTTGGCAAGGTTCTTACGGTGGTCACTGAAATTAGCCCTAAGGGCGGACATGAGGTAGAACGGGAAATAAATTTTCACCTCATGGTGAAAATGATCCAGAATAACAAAATGGTGGCCATACACCCTAGTATACCAGCCATCCAAAGTAAGATAACTCATAATTACCTTGAGAAGCTTTTGCTTGAAAGGTTTGATGACTGCAATATCATAGAAGCTAACCATCTTCTTGACAATTTTAGCCCGCTCCTCCTCCTCCTTAGGGAAACCCTGCACATCTTGCTTCGTTTACACCCTATCTCTATAATACTTCATGCCTTCCATAGATAACCCAGTAACCTGAGCAATAAGGGCTTCATCTACCAGGACCCTCTGACCATGAAGAATAATCAAGCCATCCTTCCAGTTTTTAGCAAAATACCTGGTAACATCTTAATTTTTCCCTTGAAGCCTCTCAATGTAATTAGTAAACCCACCTTTCTTCAGAATAGTCAAAGATTCTTTTCATTCTTAATCTGCACACAACTAGGCGACTCAATTCTCTTTTTGGTACCACCCATTTTCTCAGGCTCTCTTAGATTCTCTCTGCAACGAATTTCTAGATTTAAGGCAATACTCCAAAAAATGTATGAAATCGCCCACAAAGCATGCAAAATAAATTCTCATCAATTATTATGTTCTCTATGGCCACTTGTCTCAGAACGGAAGGTATTGGCAATTCTAAAAACATGCAAAGTCATAATAGCACTAATAATCATTAACTTTACTTCCCCAAATTTGCTCATGGAGCAGATACATCGCAAGTTCAGAGTCCAACTTGTCACCATGGGTCCAACAAAGTTGGGTCTTACATGTCACTCCCCTGTTGGCAAGAAAGTCAACAATCATGTTGGCTTGTTTATAAATATGAGTGAACATATATTTATCAAAGGTTTTAATAATGACTTTGGCTTTTTTCATCCAAATATCAACATTCAAAGCCAGAGTAGAATTTCCTTTAAGGTAGTTGATAATGTTCTTAGAATCCCCCTCAACCCAAACAAGCTTACAGTTGTTCTATTTTGCAAGTTTAAGACTGTGATAAGCCCCTATAGCTTCAACAACATTATTAGTTTGTTTACCAAGAGGGATAGAAATAGCATAAATTAAGTTGCCATTGTGATCCCATATCACTCCACCACAACCAGCTTGACTCGGGTTCCCTTTAGCTGCACCATCAAAATTGATTTTGACCCAACCTCGGGGAGGAAAGTTCCAGCTAATGTTGTCCTTGAGGTTGACTTTAGGGGTAACCATATGATGACTAAGATTCCAGCCCTTGAGAACATTGACTTCATACTCCTTAAGGATGCCACTGTGAGAGAGAAAATTTGGGCTAACAACCAAGAGGTTATCAGAGATGGCTCTAGAAATTTTCTTGAAAACAATATCAGAAGGGAGATGGGTGTCCTCGAAGATGCGATTGTTACATTATTTCCATAAGCCCCATGCCATACAAGGAAACACAAAAAGCCAGATCTTCTTTATGAAGGGATTTCTGGAGGGTGGATTTCATTGGTGGACAAACTCCTTAACAGTTGCTGGTAAGGTCCAACAAAGATCCAATTTCTGAAGCACCAGACTCCAAATCTTAGAGGTGTAAGAGAAATGTAAGAAAAAATGGTCCATAGATTCAGCAGACTGCAAACACAAGTAGCATCTGTTTGGGATAGCAAAGCCCCCCTTAACAAGGTTGTCATTAGTTAAGATTTTATTAAGAAAGAGGAGCCAAAAAAACATATTGACCTTAGGAGAAAGGTTCTTAATCCAAACTTTAGAACACCAGGATACATAAGGTTCCTTACAAGCATCCATAGAAGCCACATAAAACTTCCCATTAGGGTTGAATTTCCAGATTAGTTCATTTTACACACTTTCCTCAAAGCCAAAAGAATTTAGGGAAATTGCAATTGGATAAAAGAAGGATTAATAGAAAGAAGATTAACCCACTTACCCTCCTTCCAATAGTCAGCCACCATGGGGCTATGAGAAGCCACATAAAGATCTTTTGAAGATCCCAAAGTAGGATCTAAAGCAAGTGAGTGATACCCAATCCAACAATCATCCCAAAACTGGATTTTTCTACCATTCACAAGCTTCCAGTGGGCTCCCCAGCTAGCCACATCCCTAGCATTGAGAATATTGTTCCAAAGATGAGAACCAATGGGGATCAAAGAAGAACTCAAAAATCTTGCAAATAGTGAACATTAGAAAGATATTTATTATGCCATAAGGTGCTCCGGTCAAAAAGGCCCATTCCGTTGCCCTTGTGACAGGACCTTGAGAAGCCTGTGATCCATCCACTAGGTCCACCTGAAAACCCATTTTTGGGTCCCCACCATCTTCAAAATCCACATCACCCTGGTTATCTTTAGAGATAGTAGATCCTAGGGATCTCAAGCCATCTCCCTATGAACCCAGAAGGGGTTTGCTAGGGACCGTAGAAGCATCACCTGAAACCCTTCCTGAATCGCCTAAAACCCTACCCTACACGCCATTTCTTTTTTGGATGATAGATGATCATTATGTTGCATAGTTAATCTTACTAAATAATGTATATTGAATCTTAATTGCAGGGTCCAACATAGCCGACACAAACAACACCACCACAAGTTGCTGGGTATAATGAACTCCCATATTGTCTTGTATGTACACTAACACTACAAGTTTGCTTCTAGTGCTGATATGCATGGCGCGACTGGAAAAGTTGTGAATATGCCTCATCCTTGTAAGTTTTTTATTAGTTGACATTTTCTTTAGCATTTTTTAATTTTCCTTATCATTTTAAGTCTAACCACTTTTATATGGAATTTATTGTTCTAGTTTTTTACTATCTGCCATACATTATTGATACAAGGACTTGCATTGCATCCATTTTTTCAATTAGGTATTATAAAGGGTAGGTTGTATTTGTAAACGTCTCTTTGAGTTCATCCAAATTTTATAACTGTTACCTCACATCTCGTTATTGCCACAACAGGGATTATGGCCAACATAGGCTACGATTGCAACCTCTCGGTGCCATAGAGTCTCTTTGTTCTTAAAATTGTAGTAGACTGTCAGGTACATTCCCTCTTTTGCACTCCAAATTGTAGTGGTCAATGCACATGACCAAATTTCCTTTGACATCTAGAGGATAGTATTAACTTTTATGTAATTAGAGGCTTCTGAGGCGTATTTGGCCAGTATTTATTTTTGTGGGATTAGATGGTTGTGTTTTAAGTCATCTTAAGATGATCTCAATGAGTAATCATTTCACTAATGACATTTTTTCATTTTTCTTCATGAATGTTGGCAATTTTTACAAGTTAAGAGACCCATTGAGCACATAGCCTTGCAAATTCATTACTTTGTTAATATAATACTTGATCTCTCTAACAAAAACTCGTTATGCATAGTGATTATGATAGCCAATAGTTTTCATTTGATGATCATCTAGGTCAACTTTTAATCTAAAAGAAACTTATCGCAAAAGGGGTCGTGAACTATCCTCATTCACAGTCAAACCTCACTATAGTTGAGATATCAAAGCCTTCAATCACAGGAAAGATATAGCAATAGTAATGTAGATGTCAACTTGAAGAGAATGAGTAGTGACAATACAAGTCATACAAAGTTAGAGACCAAGATTTGCCAGTCAAACCAAAAGCCTTAGATCCATAGATGATACAAAGAGCGGTCAAATAACTCTCCACGAGTGTAGATAGTTAGCAAATCATAGTGATGCAGAATTTTTAGTGGTGAGATAATCAAAACAATATGAGAAATAACTTAGATAAGAGATCATATTTAAAAGATGACAAGGATGCCATCATACTCATTGTATGTGACAATAAGGGCATTCACTATTGCGAAGACAGTTGTGAGTAAGAATTTTTGTATCAAATCAATATAAACACTATCCTATGCTTATTGCAGAAGCCATACACCTGAGCCAATATTCATAGTGATAAAGGAGCCTTTCAATGTTAGCAACATAGAGGATCTAGACTATCAAAGTTTCAAATAGTGGTAGGAATGCATTCAAGGTAGCTCAAATAGAGGATATTTGATAGAGCATAAGCCATGATAGAAACCTAGAGACAAATCCTTGTATCGGGCATAGTTAAGAAGGATAGCTAACAAGTTCTAATGATTTGCTTGAATTGATCAAAATATTGCTGCATTATTAGCCGATAGGCTACATTTTGTGTGGGGTTTTGACCTGAAACCTATCTCACGTCGTAAAATAATTAACGGGTTGATGTGAAACTATCGGTTTTCAGTAGTCATTATATGATTTTTTGTTTTATTTTAAAAATAAATAAATAAATAATCATCAGAATTTTGACGCCCCCTATATTTGCACCGAGGACTATACCGTCGACCATACAACATCCTTGTCAGTACATAGTTCTTGGTTGCCGTCGGACAATGTCGACATTCTGATGGAAATCAACGAAAACATCCAACGAGGATGTTGTATGCCTGACGACATTCTCTCGACGGATGAGCGGTCGGGGTAGCACATGCCGATGAAAACCATTGATAGAACTTACACTAGCGGTGAAGGGAATTTGGTCTTTCTGATAGCCGATACCCCCGACAACACCCGAGACATCAGGTTTCCATCGGTGTATGTCTTGCCGATAGCTGAAGTCCTGCCGATGAAATCCATCGGTAGGACTTGCACTAGCGGCGAAGGGAACATTTGGTCTTGCCGATAACTGATGAGGCTATTGATAAGACATACACCAATGGAGACCTTATGGTTTCCATCAAAATTTTGACATTGTCGAGCACCATTAGAGTATCCGACAACAAGTTTTTGATGGCTGTGTTTGTCGACAGTTCGACGAAAAAGAGTCGAAATTCCGACGAGCGGCCGTCGGAATTGAGCCCCAAATGTACTAGTGCCTCATGGATGGTTTCTAAGGTTACAACCAAATAAATATAGCTACAGAGGATCAGAATAAAATGAAATTCACATGTCCATGGGGTACATAGTGTTGGAATGTCATGCCTTTTGGTTTGACAAATGCTGGTGCGACCTATAAAAGAGAAATGACAACAATCTTCCATGACATGATGCATACTTTTATGTAGGATTATGTGTATGACTTTCTATCCAAATAATTCACAAGAGAGGGACACCTGGACATTCTTGATAAAATCTTTCAGAGACTAGAGCAATTCAATGTCAGATTAAACCCTAAAAAGTGTGTTTTTTGGGGTCACGTCCAAAAAACTCTTGGGATGCATTGTATCTAAAAAGGGCATCAAGGTGGACCTCGCAAAGGTTCAAGCAATCATGGAAATGCCACCTCCAAGGAACATTAGTCAGCTGCGAGCTCTTCAAGGCAGACGAGAATCTATCAGAAGATTAATTGCTCAACTGCCAGAAAAATGTCTCCCATTCAACCATCTACTTCATAAAAATGTACCTTTCAGATGGGAGGAAAAGTGTGCAGAATAATTCAATTAGCTCAAGCAATATCTCATGAATCCACCTATTTTGGTGCCACCAATAGCGGGCAAGCCACTCATTCTCTACATATCAACAACACAAGTGTCACTAGGGGTATTACTAGCACAAGAAGACTCAATAGGAAAGGAAAGAGCCATTTATTACATCAGCAGGACGCTGAATGGCTACGAACTCAATTACACCTTCATCAAAAAATCTTGTTTAGTTGTGGTGTTCGCTTCCCAAAAGTTGCAACACTATATGTTAGCTCATACTATCAAGCTAGTGGTGAAGATCAACCCATTAAAATACTTTCTCAACAAAGCTACTCTCACAGGGAGGTTAGGAAAATGGGTCATGATCCTTAGCGAGTTCAACATTCAATACATATAATAGAGGGCTATCAAAGGACAAGCAATAGCAGACCAACTGGTAGAAGCACCACTACTAGACAAACTCCCATTACATGTGGAATTTCTAGATATAGATGTACTCACCATTACACCAAATCAATGGATCTTATACGTTGATGGGTCCTATACACAACATTGATCAGGTGCCGACATATTGTTCATCACTCCAGAAGGACACACAATTCTGAGATCCTACAGGTTGATGTTCCCATGCACCAATAATATCATTCAGTACAAATCTCTAGTGACAGGTATCAAAGTAGCCGTGGAGTAGAAAATCACAGAATTAAAAGTCCATGGGGTTTTTCAATCAGTTATCAATTAGATCAATGATGACTATCAGACAAAGGATGATAAGCTGATGCCCTACAAATGCATGGTGGATGATTTTAAGAAATACTTTGTATACATCATATTTGAGCAGATTCCAAGGCTAGACAATAGAGTTGCTGATGCAATGGCCACCATTGCCTCGCTCCTACAAATTCCAGACAAATAGAATCATTATGAATTCTTGGTGGAGCAATTGTTTTCCCCCACTTATGACAGATCGAAATCCCAAGTCATATGTATCCTAGATGGTTCTGATTCACCCCTCTACGGAAAGATCTACACCTACATAAAATACAATATCCTTCCACTAGACTTATCCTGAAACCAAAAACACAGCTTCATTCGTCAAGCAGCCCGCTATACCTTAACCATTGATAAGCTTTATCATCGAGGTCTTGATGGTACTCTTCTTTGGTGCCTTGATCGTAACAAATCTGACTCAGCCTTACATGAGCTCCATGAAGGTATTTGTGGAACACATTCAAGTGGTCCTACTCTTGCCAAGAAAATTCTAAGGATAGGATATTATTGGATGACAATGGAAAAAGAATTATATCAGTTTGCTAGGAAATGCCCTAAGTGCTAGATTCATGGAAATCTTATATATGCACTAGCACAGGAGATGCAACCATTCACCACATCATGGCCTTTTTGCCAATGGGGACTTGACGTCGTAGGAAAGATTTATCCTTCCTCATCAAATGGACACAAGTTTATCATCACAACCACTGAGTACTTCACAAAGTGGATTGAGGAAGTCCCGTTGACCACAGTTACCGACAAGCAGATATCTTCCTTCATTTTGAATTATCTCATCTGTCGGTATGGTATTCCTAGTTTTATTAGCACAGATAATGGATGACCTTTTAAGATTCAATATGTACAAGAAATCTGTGAGAGATTCCATATCCAACATCACTTTTAAACACCATATTATCCACAAGGGAATGGCCAAGCAGAGGCCTCGAATAAACAATCCTAAAGATCCTCAAGAAGACAGGGAATGATGTTGGTAAAGATTGGCATGTCCATCTTAATCCTACACTTTGGGCATATAGAACAAGTATCTACACACCCACAAGAGCTACACCATACTCATTGGTGTATGGATCAGAAGCTATCCTACCTATTGAGGTAGAAATTCCATCACTCAAGGTATCATTGAAAGGCCTTATTCCATATGAAGAGTATCGAGTCAACATACTACAAGAGATAGAGCTGCTAGATGAACATCGACAAGGTGTCTTTAATCATCTCAAGGCATATCAACAATGAATGTGCCGAAGCTACAATCACAAGATCATACCAAGGGCATTCAAAATTGGTGATCCAGTCCTAAAAGAAAATCCCTGAAATCAACAAGATTGGGGAAAGAAGGGGAAATTTGAACCTAACTGGTTGGGACCCTTTGTCATCATATCAGCTTATGGATCGAGGACATATAAATTATCAAATTCAGAAGGGGACATGCTTGATGAGACAACCAACAACATCCATTTGAATAAATTCTACACTTGAGTCGTCTAATGCACGGATCAAGCGAAAATAAGCAAAAAAAAAAAAAAAAAACTATCAAAAAAATCGTCGCTAGGGTGAAAACCTGGTAAACAGGAGCCTTGTAGCATAAAAAAATAAAAAAAACAAAACATCAAGAAAAATACAAAAAAATGAAAAACAAATAAAAAAAGTGCAATAAAAACAAGTGGTGAAAACTTGGAAACAGATGCTATTTGTGATAGAGAATCTCCTCTATCTATTAATACTCGCATCATATCTTTGGCTCCATCTGATCTAAGCTAATAGCCATCACAAAATACTTATACATGCAACGTTATCTCAAACAACTTAGCGTAGTCATTGTCCTTGATTATTTGAATAAGTTATCTGAATCATATTCCACCATGGCTTGGTGATCAGTGTACATATCCATATCGAAGTATTATCGGTAGCAAGGGGCCAATCCTAACCTCGCTGGGGCATTTTGCCTTGTGGGTTTAGATACCAGACATGCAGTAAGACAACAAGGATCATAACAACCAATAGTGAACATAGAAACATGAGAGCGCAACCATCAAGGATAGACATGAAGGAATTGAACTGATTTCATTCAACTGAACAAAAGATCTATTTGCAAGATGTTTTATTTAACAAAAATACACTTCAGATAGAATATATACTTACTTATGGTTGTTAATTTTTTCTTATCATATCTCCTAAGAAACTCAAGGATATCTTAAAAAATAGAGAAGAAAGGAAGGAATGTGATGTTTTCTTTGTTTGATGTTTGGGAGTGAAGCCTTCTACTATGCAAATTTATCTTGCGATATGATCAGACAACATATCACTGAGGACATTTTGGATTTGTATTGGACTAAGGTTAACTCTTGTCTGTTTTATGCAAGCACCACTCAGGTCATCTTGGTTCAATTATACCTCGATGCTTGTACGGTCTTGTAGTATCAACATCCATGTAAGTTATACTTAGGTCATTATGGTTCAATTATACTATGGTGCTTGTATCAACTTTCAACAAAACAAGGCTCAATGATGAAAAAAAAGGGAAGCACTGGCAATTTGATCAAAATAGATGGTAACATTGAGAATGAGAATGTATATTAAGCTTTGCATTAGCTACATTACCATTATCATTTTAATATGCATTTAGTTACATCATCAGGTCATGTTAAGGTTTCATTAGATTTCACTATCATTGCATTATCATTTTAATATTAATATTTGCATTAGATTGCACTATCATTATCATATCATGTTAAAGTTGCATTAGATTGCATTATCATTGCATTACCATAGCTCATTTCATACCATATTCCAATCACATTTAGATTGCATTATCATTGCATTACCATAGCTCATTTCATACCATATTCCAATCACATTTAGTTACATGTACATTTTCATGTCACTTTACGAGTGCATTAATTAAGCATTTCATTAGTTGTATTTTCACATCATTATCATTTTTCAATATACATCTCACATAGTCTCATATCATTATCATTATCATTATCATTATCGTTATCATTTTACATCTCATTTTCAAGATATATTTCACATCATTATCATAACCTAATCAAATTGCATTAGATGCATCGACATTATTATCTCATATCAAAGTACATTCACATACATGAACATTACCATATCAAATAAAAAACATACAAAAAGAACAAACACATGTTAAACACATTCATATATTCATCCATGTACATTCATGCATTGCATTTAGCAACACAATAAAAGGCATACATCATCACATTTAAGCATATGACCTGTAAAACACATTCATTTGCATCATCATCAAAACATATTAAGCAAATCACCTTCAAAACATATAGATCATAGCGTCATAAAATCACATAATCACACACATCACATAGACAATCATCTGCATTATCAAAGCAAAAGTCATATAGATCATAAAGCTCATCAAATAAAGGCATCCATAACATGTAGAAGCATATCTAGTATCATATCATCATGCACATGTGTGACCCATGTTGATCCAAAGGAAAATCAAAGATATAAGTCAGAATGAATCATCAGTGAAACAATAAATGTCCAAAGTCCTTGGATGTCACATCAATAACAATGTACATGAGTCAAGAGACATCAACATCTATAAATCAATCAATGTGTATCATATCAAATCAATCAAAATACAATAATTTACATGTTGAGGGAATCGTCAAAGATACAATGATGTCTGTATATAATCAATAGAATACATCAAGGGTACAACATCATCATCATGGAGGAGGCTAAGAGTGGCTGCCTCCTGAATCTGACTGCCTAGCCCCAGAGCTACCTGCACCTACACCACCACTAGGAGGATCTCTCCTAGGACTCATGACACCCTCTATGGCTCCTCATCTTTGGGAGACCCCACACTAAGAACTGGTAGCATAGCTAGGGGCACGTCGATCTAGGGCATGACCTGAAAGTACAGAGTCCTATAATACGCAACCCACTCTATCTGATCGATGAGACTCCTAATGCTCTCCCCTATGACACTCTGTGCAACTGCTTGTTGTAATGTTTGCACCATCTCCTCTAAGTGGCCTCGCCGCTCTATCTCTATATATCTCTCAGACATCAACTATGCCACCTGTTCCTGTAGCCATGTGATCTGGGCCTGAGACTGTGTGAGCTGGGTGTGAGCACCCTGTAACTGGGCAATCCTGCCCTAAGTCTATACTACCTAGGTCTGAAGGCTCTAAACCAAGGACTATAATCCTGGTATCTATGCCTACTGCTGGTGTGAGGGCACTGTAATCTGAACTGAGGGGGGTCGTGACAGCTGCATGACCTACGCTGCTGGTACCTGTGTTGCTGGTACCTATGAGGAACTTGCCTGTCCTATGGTCGATAAGGGAATCTCTATCCTCCTTCGTCGTATCAAAGGTTGGAAATCCTCCTCCTCCTCCTCCTCCTCCACATCAAAGGCCATGCCAACCAATCCTACCATCCCACCACCCAACTCCTCCGACTCCATCTCCTCTTTATATCCCTCACCCTTGGAGCTCTCCTCCTCATACCCACCTCCAATTGTTGCTATGACCTCTGGCTGTACAAGCCCTCCTCGACCTAGCATATGTCTCCAACCACCACCCCTACCCCTCACCCCCTACTCCTAGATCCTCCTCCTCCTCCCCTTCTATCTCCACCATTATACCCACCACCATACCCACCTTGATCCAACTGTCCTCTGCTTCAACCTGCTCCCCAATATCCCCCTAGGCCTATCCTCCCTCTCTGCACCTAGGCCCCTCATCATCCTCCATTGCCACTATCTGCCTTGCCAATTATAACAATAATTAGACTTAAAGTCTTAACTCAGGGATTGATCATCCATGACTGAGGTTCATTTACTTGTCAACCTAGGGACGTATTACTTGAAACGGGCCTGCACTGTTTATGCACTAAGTTCTGGTAAGAGTCACTCTATCCTACTATAACAACTGAATCTACTAAAATAAACATGCAGAAATATGACAACTGAATGGCTACAAGAAATCTTAAATTAACACATGACTCTAAATAAATAACTGTTATCTAAGTTCAAAGCTAACAAATAGGGACTACTCTGTCTGCTTTGGCTAAAAGAACAGTCATAGGATCTGGTTCCAGTGGCTGCAGGAATAGTCAATTTCCAGAACATCTACTGTAGCAAAAGAAAACTTAACTTAACAATTACATAGGAGTACTCACCAAGTGGGCCACCTTGGATTAGTGTATCCAAATCTCAAAATGATTCTATATGCTCAGAATAACATAGACTTTATTCATCATCTCCAAAAGTTGATACAATACATAATATAAGATAAATAATTATAACTCTAAAAACTCTGTCTAACCTCTACGAAGAGGTGCAAATCTTTATTTATAAGAAAGTTAAAACAAACTTTCAACTACTTATATCATGCCCATCAAACTAGGCGGAAAATTTTATTACAACAACAAGAAGAAGTCAACCACAGAGATCGTGGGACTTCATTACCATGCGACCAAGAATATAGCATGATGGTTTCTACTAGATTGCTGCTTGCTGAAGACACTCATAAATAGGTTTGGTACTGCCTCACTATTCCTCTGCCACTTTACTTGAACACCATCTTCTTCACTTTCTTAAATTCTCTCAACCACCTCGAAATATCTCTTAACTGTTTGCATGGCATGATTCTCCATCTGGCTTAACTTGACTACTTCTGCATCAAGTTGTTTACTCCTGCATCAAAGGTTAGAATATACAAGCACATATATATCCATTTTTCATCAATCACAACATTTATACATCCACACATGAAATTACCATAGTAATCCGCATAGATACAGGAATATTTAGTCAAAACAATACAAGGTTCAACAAGTTTAGATAGCATTCAATATGTACACGCTCAAAACTCTGATATATCCTATGACCTTCACATTATCCCATTATGCAACTTAAAATACAAGAAAAAATTATCAGTCATATAAATAAAAGAGCTATTATTTTAACTCATCATTACCCCCCAACCTAATGTCTTGCTGGTCCTCCAGCAGGAGAAAAATTCTTTACACGGACACTAACTCGAAAATCACCTATGGTACCCTGTCCTGTGCCTCTTGTAGCCAGGTTCCAATAAAATCCCTTCATCTTTTCCAATCTAGTCCATCTAGCTTCTTCCGCAATCTCATCATATGGTTTATCTATGACTCTACATCCCATCAGTGGCCACATAAGAATGGGTGGCTGAAATATCAAAGGTAACCAATTATTGCCTTTTGTCCTGCCCAAGCGCATATACTTGGGAGCTCTTGGTATTGTTGCATGATAGTTAGGCCATGAATGGGGTTCACCCTACTTTAGATCCTCTGGAAGACTATTCCAATGCTGTGCCAGATGTCCAACTGCAACTTGATTCTGAGTTCCAAAAAAAATTTCATACTCCTGAAACACTTCTTCCCTCAGTGGCAGAACTTGGCTTCTAATATCAGATCTATTCAATAGTTTTTGCCAATCATAATACATCTGTCATGGATTTTTAGCTTCAGCTCTGAGTGGTAGTGGACAATCAAGTTCCAAATTCCTATGCGTCCTAGATTGTACTCCCATACTAATTTCATTCTATACCCAAGACATCAATGCCTTTAGCTGAATGTCTCCAATATACAATAGGGGATTCCATTCATTGTCAGAGGAGACAATGTAATTGTGCAAATACAGCTCACATAACAAATTTTTAATGGTTGTAGGAGAGATTTGGTAAGCACTATAAAATTCTTGCAGAGTCTCCAAAGAAGGACTTAAATCCCTAACAATGCGGTTTAGTTTAAAACACAGATATTGTTCCTTTAGATACAAGGCATAAATTCTTGGCGGAGCCCTACATTTCATTAACTCGAGAATCATGTTTACCACAATATCTACTTTAGTTTGCAACTCAACAATTTGTTTATCCCTCTTTTCAAATTCTTTTTGTTGTTGGTCAATTATCCTCTACATCCTAGCTTTTTCTATTTCCCATTCTCTATATAATGAAAGTGCAACAGATAAACTAGTAAGAGAAGAAGGAAGCCTATGAGAAGTTACCTGAGGATTCAAAATCTTATTACTTGGTTTTGTTAACTACTCTGCAATTCGAGCTAAGTTTGTCAATCCTTAAGTTTCATGTCCTTCTTGCGGCTGGCTCTCTTTTTGACTATCGTGCCCTAGCTCTGATGATTCAACAAGAATATCCTCGTCCACACTTCCTTTTTCCTAAGATCTCTGTCTAACTCTTTGACTTCTTCTTAATAATAGTTCTTGTGTGGTTGCAGGGGGTTCCACCATAGGAAAACTCTCCTTCACTTTTCTCTTTTTAACTGCAGGAGAAGCCTGCAATTCTTGAAGTCGCTCAACAATTTCTTCTTCTGCATCTCCTCTTGATTTACCCTTTCTTTTATGAAATGTGGCCCCACTCTGAATTTGAATGGAAGGAAACTCAACATTTGGTTCAGTCACAACTCTTGTTGTGCCAGGCGGAGCTTCTTCGGTAATAGGAGGTTTAGCAACCATAGAAACCCTAGAAGATGAGGCTCCTTCAATGTTTCCTTCTTGAGCTGCAATTCCTTCCGAAACAGGAACATTACCTTCTCCATATTGCCTAATATCTTCAAATTCACCCCATAACATTTGAGAGACATCCTTAAGAGAACACTCTACCAATAATTTGATTAACCCATGATGACTCACAGAATGGGTACTACCCTTCTGTGTCTCTTTTGCACTGATAGAAATGAGGTGATACAAAACATTTGGGATATTCTTCTTTGACCGTGCCTTAAATGGCTTAATAAATTGAAGTGAACCGAATGTAGATTATAATACTTACCATCACATGTCAAATACTTCATCACATGATATGCTATTTGCGGCCATTCTCCTGGAAGAGACATCCTCTTTGTTCCTTGCTTATCCATGATAAGAGGTACATCGTTTGGATGAGTGAAATTCGCCCTTGGACTTCTTGCATCCTTAACTTCAGGAAATAATTCCCCATCCTATGACAACCCTGGACCTCTGCTATTCTTTGTTCTGTAGCTATAACCCATAAACCCTTCACATAAGCTTCTCCTTCACTAAATGTATGCATAAATTCATGTGTAATATCTTCATTAAAATCCATCAATTTCATAATATAATCAATCCATCCATAAGTCTGGAAATAGGGTTCACATTGGTTATCCTGCAGCAAGGCGTCATGAGTCACAGGCTCATGGTAGATAGGCACACCTCCCATGGCTATCTTGACAACAAAAAAATTTTCTACAACAAAATGCAAAGTCCTGAGATACCTTGCGAAATTTTAAAAATCATGCACCACATCCTTTTATTTATCCTTCAGTACCTTACAACAACTATGGCGACAAGAAAGGTATACTCACTCATGCTATAGGCTCTCACATCACTACTAAACTTATTAAAAAATGATGTAAAAAATTAAAACACATCATGAACAAGACACATCACTTTATGAAAAATCATGCACCGTAGATTGAACCATAAAACACCCCCCCAACTTAAGATGACACATGTGAAAAAGGACAGAGTGGGAAAGGAATGCGGATTGTGCGAATCACATAGAGTAATTATCATAATGGATAAATAAAAGCATGATTAAAGAAAAATAAATAATATACGTACCTACAGTCATGCTAATTAATGCTACATCAAATGGTTATTTAATCATTATATGAGGTGAGGTGATATGAAGCGGGTGATGTGGCAGAAAAATAGATGAAATGGGATGATGTGGATGGAAAAAAATTATTAATAGAGAATGGTATTTCCATAGAATATGGAAATATTTATTATGACTGCATGCAAAAAGGAATTTAAGATTTCGGGCTGAAAATGCCCCCTGTAGAGGTTGCAGGAACTCTGGTCTTTGCTTAGTTGTCAAATTGCTGCAAGAAGCTTTCTTTTGTGCCAGGCTTGTGATAAAGACGTAATCGATGACCATTGACCAAAAGTTTGAATTTTACTGGGTCTATTGTTGCTAACTGAACTGCTCCATTTTGAAAAACTTCAACAATTTCATATGGGCCAAACCAACGTGTTTGCAAATTTCCCATTGTATCCTTATACCTAGAATCACATTAAAGTGCCCAATCTCCAGATTTGAATTTCCTCTCCTTAATATATTTGTCATGCCATTTAGTACGCTAATTTTAAATAAATTATGTGTGCTGGACAACCATCTTTCTTATTTCATCTAGAGCATTCTATTGCATGATGTGGTCTTTTTGTGCCTCTGATAGAGTCATATTCAGTTGCAGAGTTGTCCTAAGAGTTTTATGTTCAAACTCAATGGGCATCATGGCTGATTTTACATACACCATTTAAAAAGGTGTAAAACCAGTTGTTGTTTTCCATGTGGTTCTGTATGCCCAAATGGCTTCTGGAAGTCTATTTGACCAATCTTTCTTATAAAGAGCTACTGTCTTTGTGAGATTAGCTTCTAATTCCCTATTTGTGACTTCTACTTGACCATTTGCCTGTGGATGGTATGGAGTGGACTTCATATGCCTGATATTATATTCATTAACCAGTGCTGTGATTAGTGTGGAAGTAAATTGTGGTCCTTGATCTGTAACAATTTCTCTTGGCACTCCATATCTTATAAAGATTTCCTCGTAGAGGAACTCAACTACCTTATTATCTCTTGGGTGCATCATTTCTTTTGCTTCCACCCATTTTGTAACATAATCAGTGCATATTAGAATGTAGGATTTCCCATTGGAAGAAGGATCAATTGGTCCTACAAAATCCAATCCCCACTTGTCAAATGGTGCAACTAGTATTTGGGGATACAATGACATTTCATCACATCTGGTGGGGCTACCCATCCGCTAACATCTATCACACTTTCTAGTATATTTAGCTGCATCTTTATGTAAAGTTGGCCAATAATACCCTGTGTTAAGGATTTTAAGTGATGTTCTCTTAGCAACAAAATATCCCCCACACGGCTCATCATGACATGCAAGAAGAATATCATAAGTTTAATCCTCTCGGACACACCTTCTTAAGACTTGATCAGGTCTAGTGTAGAATAAACAATCAACAATCCAAGAGAAATTGAAACTTTTCTCAACTAACAACCTTCTTTCCTTGGGAGAAAAATGAGAAGGAAACTTATTAGCAGCTAAATAATTTGCAATATCAGCATACCAGGGAGTGTGATCTTTTATCAAGAACAAGTGTTCATCAGGGAAAGCATCATCTATTGCTTCAAGACTATCCTGCAATTGAAGCCTAGAAAGATAATCTACAACTACATTAGCTTTACCTGATTTATCAACAACTTTAATATCAAATTCCTGCATCAACAGTAACCATCTAGCTAATCTTCCTATGATTGAAGGCTTGTTCATAAGATATCTTATTGTTGTATGATCAATATGCACTTATATTTGATATCCTGTGATATAATGTCTGAATTTTTTAAGTGCATATATAACTTCCAACATCTCCTTTTCCATGACAGTATAGTTAAGCTCAGGTCCTAAAAATTTTTGCTGATAAAATAAATTGCATTCTCTAAACTATCCATTTTCTGGCTCAAAACTAATCCTATAGCATAATCTGATGCATCTGTGTGAATTTGGAAAGGTAATGACTAGTTTGGACCTTTGAGCACTAGTGCCTGAGTCAGTGCGTGTTTGAGCTTCAAGAAAGCTTCATGGCATGCGAGAGTCTAATCAAACTCCATATCTTTAGTCAAAAGATAATATAAAGGTCCTGCCATTTTGATAAAGTCCTTAATAAACCTTTGATAGTATCCAACATGACCAAGGAAACTTCTAACATCCTTTTTCTTTGTGGGAACATGAAGGTTTTAGATGACTTCAATTTTGCCTGGGTCAACTTGGATTCCAGTTGTAGAAATATGATGCCCAAGAACTATTCCTTCCTGCATCATCATGAAGCATTTTTCACTATTCAAGGATAAATTGTAATCTTCACACCTTTATAAAAATTTCTTTAAATTCTCCAATGCCTCCTCAAACTCTGATCCATAAGTGGTAAAATCATCCATATAAATCTCCATGCAATCTTGGGAAATGTCTTAAAATATGCCGATGACTGCTCTTTTAAAAGTAGCTGGAGAATTACATAGCCCAAAGGGAAGAACAGAATATGCATACGTCCCCCAAGGGAAAGTAAATGTAGTCTATTCCTGATCCTTTGGAGCAATTCAAATCTGGTTGTAGCCACTAAATCCATCCAAGAATGAAAGTACTACTTCCCTACCAAAGAATCTAACACTTGATTCACAAATGGTAATGGAAAATGATCCTTCTTATTTACTGAGTTCAGAGCTCTGTAATCTACACATACCCGCCATTTTCGTCCTTTTTTTGGAACTATGACTAGAGGCGACACCCATTGACTATCTGATATAGGATAGATAAATCCAACATTTAACAAATTCTTGCAGTTCCTCTTTAACTATCTCCCTTACTGTATGATTGATTCTTCTTTGTGGTTGTTTTATTAGTCTGTAGTCTTCTTTGATATAAATTCGATGTGTACAAATCTTAGGATCTATCCTTTTTATATCTCTGTAATCCCATGCAAAAGCTTGCTGATGACATTTGAGCAAATCAACCAGTGTTAGCTTTTGAATTTCCACGAGTTGATTAATAATATTCAAACATTTATTTGGAGCAACTTCCACTTTGATAGTAAGATATATCTGAGCCGCTTCAGAAAGATAAGAAGTGCGGACTTCCTGTGGTAGCAAGGTATGTAATAGGTCGGTGGCTGCAAGAAAATCCAGTGTCGTAATAGATGATGTTAGCTCCTATGATTGCTGCTCCAAACCATATTGATTTTCCAAAATATTAGAAAGCACAAAATCTTCATCCTTAAGTTGTATAAATGATTCTCTATTAATCATCATAAGATGACTAACAAAATTGACTTCTCCTTCTAATTCCTCCCCCACATTAGGCCAAACAACGTGCTCTTGATCAAATTGGGGTTGAGCAGGCGAATACAGGGTAAGAGTTTTAGTGTAATTTCCATCAGAAATAGTCATGTCCCCTGATTGGCATCCAATATATACATCAGCTGTAGCAAGCCAAGGTCTCCCTAAGATGACAAGATATCCTCCCCATGTAGCTTTGGGAGATAATATCATGAAGTCTGCCGGATATTCCCAGGAATCTAGAGAAACCACAAAATCTACAATCATACCATTAGGTTAGACTGTAGAACTATCAGCAAGTTGTAGGACCGTAGGAGTAGGTCTGAGACTGGTTATGTTAAGTTTTTGCATGATATCTTTAGTCATTACATTAATGGCTGCTCCCAAATCTATTAGAGCAGTCTTTATCTGAGTGCCATTAATGTCTATTTTCACAATAGGACTACCAGGGTCAAAATATTTAGGTATTGAAACCTTGCCCAACATAATATCAGCTAGTTGACCCATTGCATGAATTGTTTGTGGATCTTTTTTCTTCCTACCAGGTTTCTTTAAACATGCTTCCTTAATTGCCTTACCATAGATAGAGATATCCTCAATATCTTGGAATAATGGAATCTTAGCACATATGTGTTTCAGCTGATCAATAAGATCAAAATGTATATCCTCTTGTTGATTACTCTCTTTGGCTTGTAGCCTTTAAGGAAATGGGGGCATTTTATTAACTAAAGGTGAACTGGTAGGCTGCTGATTTTGAGGAATTTGAGTTGTTGGACTCGATATTTCCTTTTCCTTTGATACTTCAGTTATAACCGGAGGGGACGGGGTAGGCATTGTGGTCTCAGATCTAAGGTGAATATCACTTATATCGAGAGAATATGCCAGGTATTGAGTATGATCAACTGAATATACTTGTTGCTACTATTGGGGCTTTCTATTATGATTTGGCATGGGTTGAGTGGGTAGTTGTGTAGGTTTAGATGGGGCAACATTAGGAGAAGGAGGTGGCATTATAGCAGGCTGTTGAGGCTATTGTAGTGGTTGTTGATACCTAGAACATTGATTTGACCATTGTTGACCTCCTCTCCATTGAGGAGTAGGTTGCCAATTCCATTGTGATGGCTGCCATTGTCGCCGAGATTGAGACCAATTTCCCTGTGGCTATTTCTACCGTGGAGATAGATTTGAAATTTATTTCCCTTGGCTTTTAGGGTTATACCAATTTTGTGGTGAATAATTTCCAAAATTTTGAGCATATGGAGGTTGCCATTGATTATTTTGTGCATAAAAATTCCCATTATAACCAGAAAAAAACAATGGATTGGGAGTCATAACTTGTCTCGGGAAATTTGGCCTTCTTTGAGAAACATAAAAAAGTTGTTCACGATCTCCATGTATTGGCTTAAACTTAGGAACATCAAGATTTGAAACCAACTTACATTTATAGTCCCTCTTCTTCTGCCTAAAATGTGAACAAAATTCTACAAGCATTGCCTCAGCTTCCTCATGTTTCTTCTTGGCTTGAAGTGTGTCTAACTGAATGACCATATTATTTATGATATCCTATTTAAAATCCCTTAGAAGATGGCTGAGCTCCATTTGTGACACTCCACTATTGGATGTTGAAGAAGACATTCCTGGCTTAGAACTTCTATTCTTCTTAGTAGAGGACCAGGAATACTTTTGACAAATTTGGCCAATATCATTCCATGTTGATTGAGTTATGTCTCCACCTCCCAAAATACCTAAGGCATTCATGCATTCTTCACTGATCCCTCTTAGAAATATCAACTTAAGAGATTCTTCATTTAAAGTACTATGCTTGGACTTCTTGACACATAATAGAAATCTCTCGGGACAATCTTCTAGATTCTCATCCTCCTTTTGTGTCATTTTGAAGATATCATCTTCATGGCGGTTAGTTCCCCAACATTAATCTTTATATTTCTCAAGAAACAATCATTTCATCTCATCCCATGTATTGATTGAACTACTCCCTAGACTCATAAACCATCTCAAATCAGACTCTTTCAAAGTAGCAGGGAATATTTTAAGTCTATGGGCATCTATAGTGTAGTTGTAACTCCTATAGAGGATATCAAATTCAAACAAAAAAGTATCGGGGTCTTCAATCACCAGTCCATAAAACTTAGGCAAAGAAGAAGTTGGGATGTTCTTGAGGTTAGCATATCATGCAAATTAGAAATGGGGAACTCAAATGTTGGGTTAACAGGTGGAGGTGGGGGATTACCTCCGCCTTTGGGTGGATTAACTCCACCTCCTATTCCTGCCATTGGTCCTTGATGAGAAACTATAGGGAAAGGATCCTCTTTAGGTGGTCCAAAGAGAAAATGAAGGGTGTTCTTTGAAAGTTCAAATGCAGGATGGTTCAAATTATCTGGGGCTTGATAAAGTGCAACAAAAAGGTTTACATCTGGTGCTTCATATGGATCGAGTCTTCTATGATCAGGATGGTTAGGAAGGAATCTACCATGAGCATCTCTTCTTCATCTATGCATGAAGATTCATGAGAAATACTTGACAACCAATTGAACTAACAAAACAAACTGTACTAAAAACTTGAAAATTCATGGCTATGATAGGTTCTTAGTTTGGAACCATCCCCGACAACGACGCCAAAAATGGCGCCGTTGCCAATTAGAACAATAATTAGATTTAAAGTCTTAACTCAGGGATTGGTCATCCATTCTGAGTAGCTATCATTTCCATGATTGAGGTTCATTTACTTGTCAACCCAGGGACGCATTACTTGAAATGGGCTGCACTGTTTATGCACTAAGTTCCAGTAAGAGTCACTCTATCCTATTATAACAACTAAATCTACTGAAATAAACATGCAGAAATATGAAAAATAAATGGCTATAGGAAATATTAACATTAACAGATGACTCTAAATAAATATCTGCTATCTAAGTTCAAAGATAACAAACAAGGACTAGTCTGTCTGCTTTGGTTGCAGGAACAGTCACATGATTTGGTTCTAGTGGCTGCAGGAATAGTCAATTTCCAGAACATCTACTAAAGCAAAAAGAAAACTTAACTTAACAGTTACACAGGAGTACTCACCAAGTGGGCTCCCTTAGATGAGTCTATCCATATCTCAAAATGATTCTATATGCTTAGAATAACATAGACTTTATTCATCATCTCCAAAAGTTGATACAATACATAATATAAGAGAAATACTTCTAACTCTGAAAAATTTGTCTAACCTCTGCGAAGAGGTGTAGATATTTATTTATAAGAAAGTTATAACAAACTTTCAACTACTCAGATCATGCCCATGAAACTAGGTAGAAAATTTTATTACAACAACAAGAAGAAGTCAACCACACAGATCGTGGGACTTCATTATCACGTGGCCAAGAATATAGCATGATGGTTTCTACTAGATCGCTGCTTTCTGAAGATACTCATAAATAGGCTTGGTACTACCTTTCTATTCCTCCGCTGCTTCACTCGAACACCATCTTCTTCACTGTCTTAAATGCTCTCAACTGCCTCAAAATATCTCTTAACTATTTGCATGGCATGATTCTCCATCCAGCTTAACTTGACCGCTTCTGCAACAACTTATTTATTCCTGCATCAAAGCTTAGAACATACAAGCACATATATATCCATTTTTCATCAATCACAACATTTATACATCCACACATGAAATTACCATAGTAATCCGCATAGCTACAAGAATATTTAGTCAAAACAATACAAGGTTCAACGGGTTTAGATATCAATCAATATGAACACAATCAAAACTATGATATATCCTACGACCTTCACATTGTCCCATTATGCAACTTAAAACACAAGAAAAACTTATCAGTCATAGAAATAAAAGAGCTATTATTGTAGCTCATCAGCCACCACCATCATCATCATCATCAACCTCCTCTAGTGGTGGTACCGGCTCTACTGGCCCTGTCAATCGAGGGAAACGATGGCTCATCAAATATAGGGTATAATCCCGGTGCATGCCCACATCGGTCACTGTCATCCTCGTATCCTAAAAAGCAAAAGGAAGAGAGCGGAACTCTGCACAGGTTACGATGTAATCTAATGGCGGCCCCCACTCTGTTATCTCCTTGTACACTCTTGCGTACAAGGTTGTCCCCTGTGGCATTGGCTGTGGCCGACCAAACTGTCGATATACTCAGGACAAGAGGAATCTCTCTACTACATAGGGCATCCTCCCAATCAGATATCTGCTCTGTAACAAAACTGGAATCTCTATGGCATCCTCAGGCCATGGCTCACAATCCAAGTACAGGTGCCAGACCACTGCATCCATGTCATCTAGAACGTGCCTCCAATATTCTAGCTTCCCGAGTATAGGCTGAGAAGCTGCCTGTTTGTACATGTAAAAATATGGGTACCCAACTAGTCAAGATCTCTGAACAAGGGGGCGTGTAATAGCTATATGCTCCCAAGCCCAAATCTGAAGTAATGTGCACCCTTCTGCTAGACTAGACCCCCGATCCCTGCCATATACTATCTAGTGTAGCTCATGATATAGGTGGGCCAAAACGCATATCCCCCATGCATAATGGGTCCTCTCTCATACCATTTGCTGAAGCACATGACCCCATCCAACTGATAACCCATGTGATCTCCTATCAGGAGGGAGGAAACCATTGACCAATCCAGCTACAACTGATGGAAGTGGGGCATATCTGTCCACCATATCCTGCCAAGACATTGAATATCCAACAATATGGGGATCAACAAAAATATCCCGCAGCGCATCGGTCCCTCCAATATCCTCAACATCATATACTACTAGCTCGCCAGTGATTGGAATTCGGAGAATTCGATAAATATCCTCAAAAGTGCCTGTGATCTCTCCTGTCGACAAGTGAAAGGTGTTATGCTCACTATGCCATCACTTAGCCAAGGTCGTCAGAAGTGCTTTGTTCTTCCGGTAGGAAGGCATGTGTAGCAGGTGTATCAATCTGCAAGGCTTGAGCACCGCTCGATCATCATCAATCAGTCTTCCTCGCATGGAGAGTGTCTTCGGGTATCGCTCCTGAAATTGGATAACACCTAAGTTCGCCTATATCAACACATGAGTACCATATCAGTTCCACCTATTCTAAGCAATCAAGCATCAACTCTCAATCAAAAAGGGGCACCTATCAAAGTGACGACAATCACGATATCACACAAAGAGTTCAAAATCAGGCACTCTTGACAACTAAGTGGGTTCAACTTAACCTATCTATCAACAATCAAGTATTGACCCATATCAACAATCAAGTATTGACCCATATTTTAAGTTTGACCCATATCGACAAGTTTGACCCATATCGTCAAGTATTGACCCATATTGACAAGTTTGACCCATATCAAATCAGTTTGACCCATATCGACAATCAAGTATTGACCCATATCGACAATCAAGTATTGACCCATATCGAATCAGTTTGACCCATATCGACAAGTTTGACCCATATCGACAAGTTTGACCCATATCAAATCAATTTGACCCATATCGACAATCAAGTATTGACCCATATTGAATCAGTTTGACCCATATCGATAATTTTGACCCATATCGAATCAGTTTGACCCATGTCGACAAGTTTGACTCATATCAACAAGTTTGACCCATATCAACCAGTTTGACCCATATCGACAATCAATTTGACTCATATCGACCTTTGACCCATATCGACCAATTTGATCCATATCGACAATCATTTTCTCATATCGACCTTTGAACCATATCGACACTTGAATCATATCGACAGTCAAGATCCATACCAACATGACCCATATCGAATTTGAACCATATCGACATTTGACTCATATCGAACAATGACTCATACCAACCCTAGACCAACTTTTTGACATCTCGCATCTCAATGGATGCAATGGACGCATATCAACACATCGAGAAGGTGCAAAACATCACAACGAACCCCAAAATCTAATTGGCACATGTTAATTTTTTTAAAATTTTCAAAAATGTCAACACTGTCACAAATGCGCTGTACAATCTAATGAATGCACTGTACAACATAACAAATGCACTAATTAAATAGGCAAATGCGCTATGAAAAATTTTAAATTCGCTATGCCGTACGACAAATGCGCTTTGAAACAAAACAAATGTGCTACAACATTCAAAAAATAAAAGAATAGAAAAAAACCCTATCGTACGAGCAAAAAACTTGAAAAATCTAACCTAAAAACATGAAAATCTAGCTAAAAATTCACAAAAGAGGGTTAAAAGATTGAACTCACTGGTTGGTCATACTCCGCTGGTCGCTAGTAGCGCCGAACTCACTCAAATTGATGTTTGTGATAGGGGGGTTCGTTTCTTCTCTCCTCTCCAAGCTCCACTCTCCAAATGCCAAGTGCACAAATGAGGTGGAAATGGGACCCTTGAGGGTTTATATAGCCCATGCTGACGCAAGTGACTGTGGTGCCTCGGTGGACGTGTGGGGCATGTACGCGCTATGCCAACATCATCTCTTCACCATTTTTCACTATTCTTTTTAATAAAATTTATTGATAGATAAATATTGAAAAATTTAAAAATTCCAAAAAAATAAAAAATTTAAAAATTCCAAAAAAATTCAAAAAATTCAAAAAATTTAAAATCATTCTAAAATTTCAAAAATCCTCGTGCATCGTGACACTGGACCGAAAATCGTATTTTTTTCTCATTTTATCTTCCGAGGGGGCATATTGACATCAATTCCATATGAATTCCGTATCAACATCAGTTCTATCATTGAATCTCATATCGAATCAATTCTTCATATCGACAATTTTGACGACAACACCATATCAAGAATTTTGGCGACATATTGAGCGTTGTTCTTTGAATCAATATGTGGTCACATGTCACTTCAAAGAGGGGCAAAATGTAGACACCTAAAACTTGCACAACTAATTCATTTAATCATCATTTATTTCCCTATTAAATAGACTAAGGTTTAACTAATGTCCCTATTCTTCCAATCAGCCTATTAATCAAATTAAAGATTTGATTAAAATCCTTTTCTTCTAGCCTAACCTATTAATTAAACTAAGGTTTGCTTAAGTACCCGTTAGCCATTTAATTGAATAAATCTTATTTATTTAATGAAAAACCCCCTTTTTCCCTTTTAATTGAATTTACATTTGATTAAAATCCCTTTGCATTTAAGTAAATCATTATTTATTTGTGAATAGTCCCCCCACTTGCAAAATCCTACAAATGCAAGTTGCACCCCCTTTTGGCTAAAATAAATATTTTATTTTATCTAAAAATGCCCATTTCCCTCCACTTGCATTCTCCCACATTTTCCATTAGCATGCTAATATTCTTCTAGATCCCCTCTAACCCCTCATTAATTATCCTAATTCTTCTAATCATGTCACATCCCTAAATTTGGGGGAGTCCCTTCTCCAAATTTGGCTTCAGAATGTGTTGAAGACTTTACCTTCTTCAACAAGTTAACTTGTTGAGTCTTCCAAACTTGTAAGGCTCTGACAAAAGCCTTGAAGGTTATCTAACTTCCAACAAGTTAACCTCCAAAGTCTTCAAAGAGCATTTAATGCCTCTTACAAGACATCACCCTAGCCCATGATGGTTGTCCCTTTGGCCATCCCTCAACTTTGCACAAGAGTTTACCTCTTGGACAATAGCATGCTCCCTTGGATAATAGCATTATCCAATGATGATGACTCTTGAGGTTATCCCTAATTCTTACTTAGCATCTAATGCTTGCTTAGCATCCTCTCAAGCCATCTCAAGGTGACATTTGTCAACTTGGGATTGGATTGAATCCCCCTCATGAATTGATAACTTTGAATCCTAGCCCTTGTTAAGATTGCTCAATCTTGGCCATCCATTTCTCTATTTTCTCTATAAATAGAGCCCATTTCTTCAATCTTGAGAGCCATCATCTTGTGCATCAAACTTATAGTCATTTTGCAGGTTATCAAGGAGCTCAATTTTCATCTTCAAGCACTTAGATTATCTTAGTTGCATGCTAGTTTAGCTTTCATCATGTTGATAGTATCATGCTAATCCCATTTTCATGCTAGCTTAATTCATAGCCATTGTATATCAATTTCATAGCAATCTCCATGTTAGTTTAATTAGCACACCTAAGCTTTCAATTCAGAATCAATCTTAGTATCATATCTTGCATTCCATCTTGCATTTCATCTTTTCATATCATTTGATTATATATCTAGGATCTTAGTTGCATTCATTTTGATCTTGGCATATCCTTCAATCTCGTTCTTTAGGTTGACATCTAAAAGATCAAGTACTCTTCCAAGTGAGAGCCACCTTAAATCTTGAAGATCCTTGGAGATAGAGGAATATGAGATGTGCTTGGGGTTCTTGATTTTGAAGCTAACTTAGTTTAGTTTCTATTTTGATCTCTAACTCTAACATAATGTTTCATGTGTGCATTTGATGTTGTTTGATTCTCTTTTGCAGATTCCACACTTTCCAGCAAACATATACTATGACAACTAATATGCCAAAGTGGAACTTAAGCTAGAGTAAATAAATAATATTTATTCTAGCACCCCCCTTAAGTGCAACTTAGAGAGAAAAAATATTATGCAAAATGATATGATGACAACTAGCCCGTGTTAGGTACCCATGTACAACTAATCATGGAACTAATCTCTTACAGACAGAGATAATCTCTTACAAATAGAGAAAAGCAGAAAATCTCATGAGACAAAACTCCTATCCAAAAAAGAGATATGCAAATGAAGATAAGTGATAGGATGAGTGATGAATGGAGATCTCAACACTAATTCTCCCCAAGAAATACATCCATCACGAAAGTACAATCAATATCCCCCCATAGGTGGGAAGGTGAGAGATTATGTAGCCTAGACCCATAATAAATAATCTCCTACAAAAATGGTAAGTTTTTAGAGGCAAAATAGAGTCCAATGCCTACAAACAACATTTCTGCCCCTAGGAAGAAGATGGATGAAGTATAAATGTAGGAATGCTTCCCATTCTAGATAGCAATTGGGAAGTGAAATCCAAATGTATGATAATGTCTCTGAAAACTGCTCATGTGTCTCCTTGTCCATGAAAGATGATGGTGCCACAGTCAAATCAAGTAAATGCCCAAACAGAGAAGAAAGTGACAAACTGGAACTATGTGGAAATTGATATGGAGCAAGATCCAAAGATGGAGATGATGTGACAATAGGAATACAATGGTTGTCATTAAAGATGGGAGAAATCCCCTTAAGAGTACCCTCCAAATTTGAAATGTCAGACTCCACAAGTAATGAACCAATGTTTTGTCAAATAGGAATCCCAATTAGAAAGACAAATAGATACCTCATGCAATGAAGCACTGACAATGTGTCCTTAAGCCAAGTCCGAATGACAATGATGTTCTTGTTAATTAGGAATGATGTAATTCTCAAGTGAAGACCCATCAACTAACTCTAATGAAGAATCAAGAACCTCAAAAGCAACCTCATCCTCATTTGAATTCTCAAATTGCTCCAAAGTAGCAAATTCAATAATAGTATCATAATTATAGGGTATATTTTCTAAAGGATGAAGAGGCACATTGCAATGTAAAAGAGGATCATCTAGGAATGGTTGAGAATCAAAATCTCCATATAACTCCTAAATAAAAGTGCAAAGAGCATGAGGACACTTAAAATCTATAATGGATTTCAAGATGTCATCATAGACATGCATAGAAATGACTCCTAGGACATGATCTCTCTTACATGTCCAAGCAAATAGCTTAATAGGTGTGCTAGGTAGAGGAACTAAATTATACAAAAGTGGCATCAAATTTACCCATTGGAGATGGGTGATAATTCCATTTCTTCATTTCTCATAGTTCCCCCTCTTCAATACAATCAAAGATGGATGAAACAAAAAAACCCACTTACAATTATGATGATTCTTCTAATTCTTCACAAACAACTCAAAGATAATGTCATCACATCAATAAACTTTGAAAAAATAGCCAATAAGGCTATAGAGGAGTAAAAAATACCCAATTTGGTTATTAAATATGAAACGGGTCTAGATAAGGCAATGAGGTGGCAAGGGGAGAGTGATAATGTGGCGGTTGCACACGCCACTAAGATAGAGAAACCCCACAAAGTAATGGTATCAACAACCATAGAAAAAGCTCCACCAATCAAGTAAATGGTCACAAAAAGAAATCATTGCTGGCAATGATGACACAGAAAATGGTGAAGCCACAAGCTCCTTATGCAAATACACCTCAAGATGCCAAATTATTGTACGAAAAGTCACTTGTCACATCCATTGATTCGTGCCAAGACAAGGCAGATAGAAATATGGTCAATCACCATGATTTTGATGCCAATGTGTATGGGGTTACGAGGAATGACATCTAGCTTTTGTGTAGGCTAAGATCAATTTAAACTTTCCATCATTCAATGTAAACATGGCTCATCCAAAGGGAGTTGAAAAACTACTCCTCGAACTAGCAAGAATATTGATCAACAACAAAACATGGGTGGTGAAGTTTATAATAGCTACTTCCACACAAACCCTATCACCACAATCTAGATGAGCCAATTGAACACAAGTTGTAATGTAGGCCAACAACATACAGTGAAAACCATACAAAAAATGGTTTGAGCAAAATGAAGCCGATCAACCTTTTAAACTACCTAGCAATGAAAGGAGCCAAGCAAACACAAATGAATCAACCCCAATATATATGATGGTAAAAAGAAATTTGGTGTTTTTTGTAGTGAATAGAAGTCTTGAATAAACATGTAGCAACCAATGCCCCACGTGGGTAAAAATAGTGACAAGCCAATTGGATATCACTGCGTGCAAACTTAAATCGCCCACCAATCATGGAGCGCAAAACCACTGATGACAGAGATGAATCCAATCTACAACAATGATCTCGCTAGAATATTTTCAGTCACAACTCCAAAGATTATGTCGTCCAACCAAAAATCACTAGTTAAAGGTGACAAGTATGATATCACAGTCAATTAAAGTGCCTGGCAAGAATAGAAAAATCCTGTGACAAACATGAGCCAGAAAGAGTTGATATCAGGCTCAAATATTAATATACAAATTTGAAAATGCAATTAAGTGACAACCAATAATAGATCTGCACAAGGTATCAACTGCACCTCTGATCACCACAAGACGATTTCTTAATAAGGCAAGTTGCACCAATATTGATGGTGTGAAGGCTGATCACTGCTGACCGCCAACCAATCAAAAAAGTTGCAAAAATGATATAGGCACTAGCAAATCACAATGAGTCTTTCTGTGAAGAAGCATTGATAAAAGGTCATCTATGGATAGAACGCATTCCTACCAAGTAAAGGACTTTACAACTGCAAAGAAAGATGTGGGTAGAGCATCGGCCAACCAAATAAACAAGAAAATGTTGAATCAACTAAGGACTATGAGCTTGCCAATCACAAACGATCTGGCTAACTAGTGTGTAGACTGTCCAATAAATTTGCCCAAGCAAACACATTGAAGCCTTCCTTTATAGCAAGAACGAAAAAACAACCCCTGGTGAATGGCTGATCTAGAACTACCTTACAGGAAATGCAAATTTCTTAAAATAAGTATGGGCTTAATGGTTGCCCAAATTTGACAGAGATAATAAGGTCGATAATGTTGAGCAACGTCGATAAAAAATAGCTACACAAGTCAAATTCGATGCAAGACAGAGAAACAAGGATCAACACAAAGAAATATATTTGCTTGTTGAAAGGATCAAACAACTACAAATCTGATGATACACTGGTAATAATAGAAAATATCACCAAATCTGGAATACAAAATGCTTGGAAGATGTCAATTCAATAAGTCGTTAGCCAAAGGGATAACCCGATCACTCCAAAAAAAAACGCTGCTCATAAAAGACAAATGGAGTTGACAATATGATAGCCCAAATAGGGCAAAATATACAATTTAAAAATAATCAGAAGATAGATGTTGAAAGGCCCATGAACAAACTCGCAACAATATTGATGTGCTAATAACAGAGAAATTGAGCTCCATCTTAACCAATTATATAGCTACAATAGCCAATATCTCAATAGCTGGTGAAGGGTCTCAATGGAAAGAGTTGTAGATCCTATGGCTCTAATACCATGTTGGAGCTGTGCTCCCAAGTCAGGATATGGAATGTAAACACTTTCACAATTGAGAGAGAAATATTAATTAGTAGGAAATATGTATAAGTTAAGATGGTTTAATAATTTACAAAGCTTTTGCTTAAATAGACAAGAGTCAAGAAAATTAAGAGCACAGGAAATTTCATGTGTCTCAATGAAATGAGAGAGAGTAGGTAGCTTGACAAGTCAACTACTTAGGAAATATACAATGACAACTAATATGCATAAGTGAAACTTAAGCAAGAGTACATAAATAATATTTACTCTAACATAATGTATATTAATATTTTATACATGGTTTTTATATCATATTTTTTGCCAAATACATTAGACAATAGTAATATTTTTCTACTGCAAAAAACATCAAATAGAATCTAAAAGTGGGAGCTCAAACATAGAGATCAACCACTGCGACGTCAAGATAAACTCCCCAAATTCTTAATAAATGTTATTAGTAGAAAACAAGAGAAAACACTCAAATAATAGTAAAACCCATGGCCTCAAGGATGCCAAGGATTTACTCACACTTAAATATAAAAATCACACAAATGCATGCAATCTTAGAGCTAATCAACAACACAAAATGCATAGAAACTCTACCCAACTCAGAACCAAAGATCTAGAACACATAATGTATGAACTTAACATGAAATATAAGTATAAAATGAAATCATTTCTGTTAATATAGCTTGAAAATAATATAGAAATGCAAACTCACACAAACCCACAACCAAACCCTTACAAACTGTTGAAAATATATATGAAACTGATACCAATCTACACAATGAAAAATTATGTATGAGATTATACCTAGAAGAGCCCCAAACTCCCATTCTTGGAATTCCCAGAAACCTTCAAACTCTTGTTATTTATTCTCCTTCTCCATGGGTTTGACAACCTCTAAAGAACAACAAAACAATGAGCAAAATATCAAGTCAATAATATGAGAAATGGTGCCAAAACTTTCTAAATAACATTCATACCAAAAAATCACCACCAAGAGGGAAATTATTTTCATTTCTAATAATGTAACTTCCCCTCCACTTGTCTTCCACCTCGTAAGTTTCCTGATTATGACTTGCCACTTGCCCATGTTGTGAAGAATTGCCAATTGCCACTTAATATTCTAAAATGTACTTCCAAAATTTTCACTCCATAATTTGCCTCCAAAATATTTCAAATATTATTTATTAACTCAACATTAAAACTAATTTGATCTTTTAAACACAAAGGACAATGTTTCCCAATTGATCCACAAGTCCTAATTAGACTTGCTATAAAAAGTAAGCACTATTTTTGGAAAGGGAACATGACAAGTCCTCCCTCCCAAATATTTCTTGTCCTTAAGAAATGTATATTTGGATGGTCAAAACTTTTGGCCCTTTCCAAGTTGCATCTTCAATAGCCAAACCTTTCCATTTGATCAAATGTTTTGTTATGCTTCTATTTCTTAACTTATTCTTACTTGTTTCTAACACTTCTTTAGGAATTAAAATCAACTTTCCTTCATTATCCAAACATGGTTGTAGCATCTTAAATTGTACTCCTTAACAATTTTGTCCTTATTTGGGCCATCACCTTGGTGTTCGTGCCTTGAGGCCTGATCAGAGACTTGATTTTGTTCATACCATGCATATTTGCTATATTTTTTGACTTTGCACTTCATTTCTTCCTTTATTTTTTGGTGCTTGATTGGTCAAGACCAGAGCGCTGGTGCCTTGGTCCTCAAGGACCAGAGCACCCAGCGCCCTGGTCCTCCTAATTAAGACCCATTTTTGGGCCCCTTAACGGTCACAACATTTGAGCAGGAATCCTGACCTCATGTCAGCTCATGTCAAAAAATTAAGTTGTTTTTCGACAAGCAAGTATAAAAGGAGGTCTACCCCTCTCATTTGGATATACATTCAATAGAATTGGGCATACACATGCAACAATTCAAGCAATCGAGCATTCAAGTTCAAGTGATCAAGCAATTAGTCTTCTTTCAAGCATTGGAGCAGAGATAAGGTCAAGATTTAAGAATTGAAGTTGACATTCATGCTCTATGTTATTGAAGATTTCATAAAACCTTTTCTTTACTGCAATTCAGTCATATTTCATTTCTATTTCATTATTAATTCCAAAACTGGGGTTTGACTTAAGGCATGCCCCTATTCCCAACCTATTTCTCTTTCCTAGTGTGCCTAGGAATAGGTACAAAGTTGCAATCTTCAGAATTGGCTTTATTTACAGTGACAAATCGATCCTCCATTGGAGTGGAAAAAGTGTGGAGGATCAAAGCGACCGTCGCTATGATCCTGATGAATTAGGAGCTCCTTCTTAGAATAGATCTTAATACATTTACATTCCTCAGATCCAAGTTTGTGGCTCGATCCGACGATTGTAGCTTATTGTTCATGTATTTTTTACATCAGTTCCAACATATTTACCCTAATTTCAGTATTTTTACAATTCGACTTAAAAGAGGGCAATCCAATCAAATCTAGTAAATCCCATTGAATTCTCATCCCTTATCCTTGCCGATTTGTGGGTAGATCCATTGGGTTTACTACCCCCTTTTTAATGTATTGGTCCCTAAGTAAAAATTAGTGGCTTCTTCCTTCTTGTGAAAACCCTAATTTTTCACCAATACATTTTGGTGAACCCAACTCTTTACGCCTACAATTCTGATTTATGTTCTCAAATCTGAGTGTTTATGGATTTCAAATTCATATTTATATTTGCAAATTTAATTTTTCATTGAAATTAAAAAATTTAGAGGTTAAATTCACAAAAACCCTAATTTTTAATTTTAAAATTAAGCTTGTGGTTTGTCTAATTTGGATTTATTATTTCAGATCTAATTTTTCATTTAATTTAAAATTCAAAATTTCCCTCCTAGACAATATTTTCAAATTGAATTACATAAAGTTAGTGGTTGAATTTACAAAAACCCTAAATAATAATTCTAAAATTTATCATGTGGATTGCATAATTTTTCAAATTAATTTTTAGATCTAATATTTATGAATGTTATGCTATGATCTAGATGCATTTATCTTTCAAATTCACAAATTAAATTGCTTAATTTATTGGTTAATCAATCATTTAAAAAAAAATCGTATTGCTTAATCATAATTCTCAAATTCAAATTTCCCTCTTTTGTGCATGAGTTTTACTACCATTAGTCCTACCTCAGACGAACAACTACTAAGACCAAGGCGAACAAACTAGAAGCTCAAACCAGCACCAAAATCACCATACACTGATGGTGCACAAACCAAGGCAACTCCAGAAAGGTACGACCAGCTGAGAATTTCGATTTACTCCCAAAAATTCTATTTAATATTAAATCAAATGCCCTTCCAGAGGAATGATCATCTCTCCAATACGCTTTCAACAATCCTCTACCTAGAAGAAACATACACTCAGGCATAGATTTATGAACAAAAATCTGCTTCAGCCACTCCAAACTAGCAACATAAAAAACTCACCAAAACTCTAAAACTGAAAAATCCTCACACCAAAATCCACTCTCAATCACACCCACTAGCTAGGTACTATATTGCAAGTACGAAACTGTGCTAGCTAGGAAGCCTCAACTCCGAAGCTCAGTTTTGCTCTCCATTTTGGCAGCATAACAATGCAAATTCTTTAGTTGATCCAAATGAGAGCCCAAGGCTCTTATTTATAACTTTTTTGCTCCCTAAATTCAAATGCAAATGTGCCCAAATACACCCAAATTACATGGCACTTCATTACACCCCTAGGGCGCCGAAACACATTTGAAAAATATTAAATAAGTCCCCTCAAGGATGGCATCCCCTTCCCTTAGGCAAGTTCAAACTTTGCCTAGGACAACAACTTGCAACCAAAACATAGAGTGATGCTCATGAAATAAGTTTGATTTCCCTTATGCCATTGACTTAGGAAAAATTGATAAAATCACTTGAATAAAATAAACTTCTATTTCCCAAAGTCATCCAAAATAATATAATTAGATATTAGCCTTACAATGCAGTGTTAATATTTAATAAATCATCCTACAAGCCAAATATTGCTCAAAACCCAACTGAATTGAGGACTGAAGTGTCGAACCATCCACTGGACTGAACTGAATTTCTGAACTGCCCTGCTATAAATAGAACCACTTGAACTAATACTTACTAAAAATAGTAAGTCAAGCAATATAGCTCCGAAAAACATAATCTTCGCACCCAGTGACAGAACATGGAAAACTCAGTAAGATAGCATCATCCAAACAGTCAACCCCTAACTTACTAAAAATAGTAAGTTCATGCTGCACCAACATTTGAAACCCTAACTCTTCAATCCACATAGCCTACGGGTCCCTGAGATAGGCCAATGGACCAATGAAAGCACATCATTGAGAAGGGGACATTACACTATGGGAACATGCGAATAACTCCATCGGGGATATGGATGCCTGACTGGCAATGGAGCAATATTCGTAAGATTATAGTGATAACCTCGTCGGGGATATAGACGTCCGACTAGCAGCAAGGCTCTATCCAGGATGCGTATGAAGTTTAGACAAATTACGTAGCTAATCTTGATGGAACTTGGAAGTCTCAATGTTCTTGTTGAGGGGAATGAATATACTTGCACACACATAGGTAATCAAAAACTAAGTACCTTGATCTGGTTAAAGATTTTCCTTCCTCTTTGAGTACATTTTCTAATCGCTTGATAAGTTGGGTCAAATTTTCCAGAGGTTCTAAGTGTTGATTGACTCTTTATCTTTGAAATGTTCAGGAACATTTATTCAAGGTGGCGCTAGATGTTGTGAGGTATTCACACATCGCCCCATTGCAAATGGGGACCCCTACTTTTTTTGCTTTCTTGGTTGTCTTAGAGTTTTTGCTATTAGTCTTTGCATTGAAGGAATAAAGTTTCTCAAGTAGCTAGAGGGTCATCATGTTAGGTTGGTCTCCCGAGTGGAGTGGAGTAAGTCATCAAGCATGTGGCAAGAATGATTTATGGGTGAAAGACTTGAGGATTGAACAAACTGAGCAAAGTTAGGTGAAAGGACTAAAGTCAAGAGTCTTTCCTAAGGATATGTACCTTTCTCCCTCGCTAGAGCAAAATTTTCCCAAGTACCTTGACCCTGTACCTTGCTAAGGACATAGACTCCCGTACCTTGCAAAGGTCCTAGAGGGAAATTTTGATGTCCTATCCTTGCTAAGATCAGAGAGAAAAATTTCTTCACCAAATTATGTACCTTCCAAAGGTCACAGAGCGAATTTCCTTTATAGGTGTTATTAAGGGTCAAATTGATGATGCTTTCATGTGGAAAGATTAGGAAACTTAAGGTCAAAACCAACCAAGTGAAAGAGAATTTTGGAGTCACGTACCTTCCAAAGCGAATTTTTTCATTTATCTCTCGTACCTTGCCAAGGGTCAAGAGCGAATTCCTTCACAAAGTCATGTACCTCGCGAAATTCCTAAGGCGAATTTCAAGACATATCCTTCCAAGGGTCCTAGAGTGAATTTCAAGTCATGTACCTTCCAAGGGACATAGAGCGAACTTTTAAACCTTGACCTTGTCCTTCCAAAGGACATGGAGTGAATTTTTATCAAGTCATGTCCTTCCAAAGGACATAGAGCGAACTCTTTCACCTTGACCCTATCCTTCCAAAGGACATAGAGTGAACTTTTTCACCTTGACCTTGTCCTTCCAAAGGACATGGAGAATTTTTTTTATCAAGCCATGTCATTCCAAAGGACATAGAGTGAACTTTTTCACCTTGACCCTATCCTTCCAAAGGACATAGAGTGAACTTTTTCACCTTGACCTTGTCCTTCCAAAGGACATGGAGCAAAATTTTTATCAAGTCATGTCCTTCCAAGGGTCCTAGAGTGAAAATTTTCCAAGACATGTCCTTCCAAGGGTCCTAGAGTGAAAATTTTCCACGATATGTCCTCTTAAGGTCCTAGAGCAAACTTCAAGTCATGTCCTTCCAAAGGGCCTAGAGCGAATTTATCAAAGACAAGCATTTTGGTGTCAAGATTAATTTAAAATTAAAATTGCAATGGAGATAAAGAAAGTTTGTGTTGAGTCGGCTAGCATGAGGAAGGCAATTTATTATTTTGTCAAAGCAAGTCAGCCTTATACGGTCCAAAATACATGACCTTTACTGATGTAGGAGCACTGAAGTAGTTCAAACCGACACCTTGGATTTGATCTCGATGAGACATCGATCCTGGTATTGGCCCGGTATTGGTGTGCTCTTACCGATTGGTTTTGCAGTGTATGGAATTGGGTTGCGGGTGATTTCTGTAACTTGTGGATTGTTAAGCGATGTTGTTTTGGGCCTTGTCCGATGTTCCCGGAGGACCGCGTGAAGTTTTATGCATTTGAAGATGTTCTTGGTGATTTGGGTTGACATGTTATCGTTTGCACGTTTCATCTTGAACCGGTTGGTCTTTGGCCGACTTGATTGAGTTGTTATTGCTTGCGGATGGTATAAAGGGAAAGTTTAGAGATTCATTTTAGGGGATAGAGGACAATGGTCAAAGAAAGTAGAGACCGAATGAAGATGTAGTTTTCAGAGAGATTCTGGTCCGGGGGGACTGAATTTCAGAGGTACTAAAGTTCGGATCAATGCAGAACAATGCAAACTGTTACCAAAGGCTTATTTGTCGAGCAAAAGATCTGGGGATCTTATATTTGTGTTGTATGGATTGTTTTTGTAATCCTGGGCTGCAGTCCAGCATGTGTAGCAACTGAAGGCTTATGTAATTATGTAGATGATTGTAATGATGGATTTATTTGTTACTGGTTATATTGTGTGTTGCTTCTACCAGTTAGGGTTGCTTACCGATTATATCTTGTGAACTGTTGCCGATTGCCTATATCTTGATTGGAAATGATCTAAAGTATGTTATTATTGGTATTAGTGAAGTGGTTTATGATTTTGGTCAAAGGATATTTAATTTTCAGATCTGTTGCATTATATCTCTGAAATATTAGGTCAACCGATAAGGTTTAACAGTGCAGCTGCAAATTTGTTAAAGTGACTAAACCGGTAAACTTTGTGAGTTGATTCTAAGTTGAAAATAAGTTTTCTGAAAATTAAGATCCATATCCTTAGTAATTAAACCTTGGGAAGCCCTAATTCTACAACTTCTTCTCAAGAGAATTTTATAGGTATATCATGAGAATGTGGGAGCTTCTTCTATTCCAACAAATGATGTTATTTATCCATATTCTTTACATAATTCTCATGATGAGGGTGAATCACTAACTAGGGTTTTCATTGACCAATTGGAGAATATTGACAATGAATTTAAAAATCTTCAACAATGAACGAGTCAACACCCGGAAAGTGAGGCTATCCCATTGATTGAAGAATTAAAAAGAATGGTTCAAAGTGATAAAATTGGTGTTGATTTGCTATGTGGCCTTGCTCATATTGTTGACAATAATATTATGCTTATGAAAAGTTGTGTTGAAGTCCTTGGTTACACTTAGCCTCCTAGTCAAGTTAATCATTCTATTCCTATGAATACTTCTATGACTAGTGTGCCTACTTTCACATCAAATATAATGGCTAATTGCACACAAAATGTTATTCCTACACATGTTAGTCAAGGGGGAAACATTTCTAATCATAATTATTTTATCCCTCCTTCCGCGAGTCTTCCATTTGTCACCCAATCATATCCCATTCCTACCTATCATAGTGTTCCACCTCCTTATTCTCATCCTCCTCCTTCATTTAACAATGTTACTCTCCTTCCCAATACAACATGTCTAATTTCAACCCATCCATTGAAGCAACCATCAAAAGCCTAGCTCAAACTGTGTCATCCTTGCAACAACAAATAACTTCAACGAACCAATCCAACTTTAATGTGCCCACATTTGATGTAGTGAGTCCATTATGTAATGACATTTTTCATGTTGTCCCTCCTAAACATGTAGAAGTTCCTCAATTGGAGCTTTATAATGGAATGGGTGATCCCTTGACTCATGTGAAAACATTTCAAACTTTGTGTAGTTATTTTGTTCATGATCAAACTCTCTTGGCTAAATTGTTTACTAGAACATTTAGGGATAAAGCTTTGCAATGGTATTATTCTTTGCCTCCTTATTCTATTAGGGTGAAAGTATAGTGTTGTGTCGCCCTTTAGGCTAAGTGCGATCGCATTAAAAATCCTACTCGACCAAGTCTACGTGGTGCCACATGGCACCTACGTGGAGGATGGGTGGCGAGGTATACTCGACCGAGTAGGGCTCGGCCGAGTCCTACTCGATCGAGTCCCAATGATTGCACTTAGCCCCCATAGTGCTATTTTGAGTTAAAATATGAGGGAAAGGGTGCTCGCGGACGGTCCTGCCGCTTGGGGGACTCGGCCGAGGCTACCTATGTGGCATCCCACATGGCAGTCTACTTAGCAAAACCCCCTCAATTTGCAGAACTTTCAAGTTTTGCTAAGAATTATACCATCAATTTAAAAAAAAAAAAAAAAAAACCCTTTTCGAGAGCTCGAAGTGAGGAACGTTTACATATAATTTTTATATAATTTCAATTAGAATTAGTATATTAAAATTACAAAATACTACAAGTAGGTATATTAACATTCGAGAAGACTTTGATTCGGAAAAAAAAAAAAAATAGCAAATCATATCGGAAAAATTTAAAAATTTATATATAACACTAGAGGAGAGAGTCCTCTTCAAGAATATATAATTTTTTTTGGGATTACTATAGATTTGATAAGGGAAATTTGGTGGGAGACAAAAAACTGTCGATTTTGGGAAACTTTGACTTTGAATTGCTATAACGGTGAAAATATACATCAAAATCAGATTTTTCTTTTGCATTGGCTATGGATGTCATCTAAAACATATTTCAAAATAAGAGGAAAACAAGACTATTTACATATATTTTTGTGGTGGGAGGTGAAACCCCTGATTTGCAGTATTTTTCAATAATTAAAAAATTGACTTTAATAATTAAAAAAACATATCAATTCTTGTTCCAATTTTTTTTTAAAAATAATAGGCGTAAACTTCATCCAGTTTTACACATTTCATCAGTTTACATCATCTTCAAATACCAAATAGAAATATTAGTTTTGTGCCATTGAAGTTGAACTGTTTTGCTGTTGTTAGCCTTTTCCTTTGTAAAAGTGAGACACAAGTTTGTAGTTTTACCCATTACACAATTTCAACAATTGGCTAATGCTTTCATTCAACAATTTCATAATATTATCAGTCCTAATATTATTTTGACTATTTTGATTCATTGTAAGAAAAGTGTTAAAGAAAGTGACTAATTTTATTGGTAGAAATAAGCATTTGTATTCTCAAATTTCTTATCCTATGCTTGATCAAGATGTTCAAGCAATTTTTATTTCTAATTTACAAAAAGACATCAGAGATAAGCTTCTCTTTTCTAAGTTTACTTTCTTTACGTAATGCTTCATAACTATCAACTTCAAATGAGTCAATTTGAACAATCTTCTTCAATGGTTTCGGTTGATAAGAATGAAATTGCTCAACAACCTTTTGTGAATTTTAAATCAAACAAGAGATTCATCAAGTTCAATGACAACAACAATACACAAGTAGCAACCATGACAATAGGCGTGCCTCCTTTATCCAAGTACTTTTTAAAAAGAATTTACACCTCTTTCTGAATCTTTGCATAGCATTATGACACAATTATTGAACAAAAATGTGTTGAAAATTCCTCCCATCAAACCAATTGACATATCCAAACCTTTGCCACCTTATCGTGATGCCAAATCTTTTTTCCAATATCATCATTAACCTGTTCATGACACTAAAAAGTAGAATTCAAGATTTGATTGATAACAATACCATATTTGTAGCTGGTGTGAATGACAAAGGAAACAAATCTGCAACTCCTCCAAACCAAAACCTCTGAATCTACACTAATCCTTTGCCTTCTCATTCTACTAATGTCATTGAGTCTGAGCATCTTGCCTTGTCTCCTAATTATCTTGGCCTTGAGTCTAATAATGTAGTGAATCTTATTGATAAACCTACACCGCTTAAAGATCTATGCATTACCTTTGATCCTAGTGAGATTATTGAAGCACCCAATGGCCCATTATATATCATTGCAAGGATCAAAGACATACTCTCATGAGGGGTGCTCATTGATCCAGCATGTACATGGTAAATGTGATAACTAAAGAATATCTTTGTACCTTACAATTGCATCAAGTAATATATGTTAAATATAATGTGGTGATTGATATCTTTGATGGTTTCTCTTGTCTCGCTATTGTCTCTATTACTCTTCCCGTTGAGGTTGGTACTAAGTGCTTAGATGTTATTTTTGCTATCATTCCTACATCAGATCAATTTTGTGTGAAGTTGGGACATACTTGGCTCTCTTCCATGAAAGTGATTCCTTATACTATTCATAAGTGTTTGAAATTCCCTCTTAATGAAAAAAACATAATAATTAATCATAGCATCTACCAACCCACAGTGAGGTGTGGAGATGTTAATCTTAATTAATTTTAGTCTAAACAATTTGAAGCTCTTAAACCTAGAAGTGATACTCTTTTTCAATCTTATCAAAAGTGGAAGAATGAGATGATCTTATCTTTGAGTAAGCCTAGAGATCCTAAACCCATTCCTCTTCTTCATGAAAAACCTATTCCTCCTCCTCATGATGGACTTGGTCACCTTCCTTCTCCTTCTATTCCTCCTTTATATGTTGTAGTTCTACCTCCTACATCTTACAAAGCAAAGTGCTTGGCATCCCCTATCTTTCAACCTAAAAGACCTTCTCCCGTGCATCCATCTTTAAAGGAAGGGAAGAATCACATGCCTATTGATCCTAAACCTTCACAACCCCTGGCTAAAACTAAAAGAAACCATTGTGCAAGAGAACATTGATGGAGATGTCAAGATATGGCTCGTGAACTTGCTTCTCAACCCATTTCCTCCCCGAAGACTCCAAATGTTGATATGATCCCTTTTGTCCAGCCTTCGCCTAACCCTGGGGAGGAAGTTCAACCTAAATCTCTACGACATAAAATTATTAAGAAAGATGATGGTTCACGTTCTATTCCAATTAAAGATCCTATTTTTATTAATCTTGATGAAGAGATGGAAAATGATGTTCATGCTAACAATGTTGATGATAATGACGATGAATATGAATATGTTGATGTTGACAATGATTCATCTAAGCAATTTTTACAAGTATTAATCCTAGCTCCTAGTAACAAACAAAGTGACCCATCATTAGAGCATGGTCCTTGTTTGGAACTTGTGGGAGCTCCATCTACTGTGCTCAAAGTTTCTCCTCTTGCATATTTTTGACCTTCCAAAAATAATGTTGAGCAAGATTGGGTGGTGGATGAATTGCTTGATTATCTTCATTCATGCCATCAATTCTCTTTCTCTTTCCCCTCTTGCTTGTTTGTAACATTCTTCTATTTGTTATCCCTAGTGTTGTCTACTTGAGGATGGCACAAAGCATTGAGATCTTTTTTTGGTCTCTCCCATGTTGACTCAAAAGAGACATGTTCCCTTCTTCTATTGTGGTTCTACTTTCTTTTGGGAATGATGACAATTCAATGCAAATATATACATGATATACATTATTTATCATAAGAGCATCTGACCGTAGAGTTAAGTAGAACCCTTATGTGTTTTATGATCATTATCCTTTGATTTGTCCTCCCTTGGGGGAATCTCATTGTGATAACGTGCTTGTCTTTTGGATGAATGTATACTACCTTAAAGCAATTTCTCCCATTGTGATGTATGCAATCAATTTAACATGGGGGCATACACTCTGCTCAATGTTTCTCTCTTTTGCATATCTTGATACTCAAGTTACTTTGCAAAACTTAGTCTTTTGCTTTATAATTTTGGTATTTTTCTTTTCTTGACTCATGGTAAGTGAACCATACTAGGCTTGTAGTCATGGCTTTCTTTCTTTCTCTTATGATGTCCCTTTTATCTTGATCTTGAAGTAGTAAGATCCTAAAGTCCACTGGGGGCTTGGTGTGTCTTGCCTCTTTGATGTCTTGATGAAAGTTTTTCAATGTGAACCTTTGTACTTTACCGAGAGTATGCTTAGTGGGGGATAATTATATCATCCTAAATTGTACCCCCTTACAATTTTATCCTCATTTGGGTCCTCACCTTGGTGTTCATGCCTTGAGGCCTGAGTGGAGACTTGATTATGCTCATACCATGCATATTTGCCATATTTTGATCCTACACTTCATTTCCCCCTTTATTTTTGGTGCCTGATTGGTTAGGACTAGAGTGCCTAGTGCCCTGGTCCTCCCAATTAGGATCCATATTTGGGATCCTTAATGGTCACAACATTTGAGTGGAAATCATTTCCCCGTGTTGGCTCGTGTCAAAAAATGAAGTTGTTTTTTGACGAGAAAATATATGTAGGGAAAATTTCATTTGACAATTTGCAACTTAGGAGGAGAAACCACCAAATCAATTTTTTCTTTAAGGGGGATTTCCTTTACATTCAAAAGAGGGGAGGAATCCACTAGATTAAATCACAAATTAGATAAGGATTGAATACTAAGTGGATTTCTTGATTATGATGTGAAATTCCCTCTTTTGTAAGTTGAAATGCTGATCTAGGGTTAAGTGTGAAATTGAAGACAAAACTATGAAAAATACTGAGTTGTAGGTTCGGGATTCAATCATGCACTTGGATCTGAGTGATATAAGCTGATTTAGACCTATCTTGTGAAAATGACCCAAAAAATCAGGGACTGTGGCACTACCTCTTGATCCTTCAAATTTTCCATGCATCGAAAAGGGTTTCTCCATCTCTATGTCTGAAGCTTATTTCAACAAGTACAGTTGCACACCTATTTCATGTACATAGAAAGAAGGGAGAAAAGGTTGGGAATAGGGGTTTTCCTAAGTTAAACCCCGGTTGAGGAATCAACCTTGAATGTAATATTGAAAATACTTAAAATAAATAATGGAAATGTATACCTTCAGATCTGCAATGAATGATGACGATGCTTTGCTGTTTGAATGTAATCACATATGTTGTATGAAGTGGCATGAACATGACAAAATAATAACATATACACATGCTTGCAAATGATTGATGTTATGTTACTTCACAATTGATGAATGAAGAATATGCAACCTTGAAGACCTTTAGAGATGCTTGATGATGAATGCTTCAATGCTTGGGTGCTTGATTGCTTGAATGCAATCTCCTTGCCTTATTATCGCCTTCTACCCAAATGGAAGGGGAAGGCCTCCTTATATACTTTCCTGGCGTCTAACATATAAATTTTCCAACATAGGCTGACATGAAGAAGTAATTCCTACTCAAATTTGAGATAGGGCCTAGGATCCAAATTAGGCCCCAATTAGGGAGGACCATGGCATGGATCCATGGTCCCAGTGAGGACCAAGGCGCCACACCCTAGTCCTACCCCAAATTGGGCTAGGGTTAAGGGGTCCCAACTAGGCATAAAATAAAAATGTGATGTTTATTGCATGGAGGGAGCATAAATAGGTCCCGATCAAGCATGAGGATGAAAACACTAAGGTGAGGGCCCCAAATGCGGTCAAAATTGAAATAGGTACAATTTTAGGATGCTACAGTATAAAAGGAGGTCTACCCCTCTCATTAGGGTATACATTCAATACAATTGGGCATACACATACATCAATTCAAGCAATCGAGCATTCAAGTTCTAGTTAGCAAGCAATTAGTCTTCAATCAAGCATTGGGGCTCAAAGATAAGGTCAAAATTCAAGCATTGGAGTTAACATTCATGTTTTATGATTGAACATTTCATAAAACCCTAATTCCATGTGGAGACAAACAAAACTTCACAAGGAGGTATTACATTTGTGTTTCAATTATTATTCAACATCTCCCTCAAAAGGAGAACCTTTTCTTTATGAAAATTCTATCATATTTCATTTCTATTTAATGGTTAATTCCAAAACCAGGGTTTGACCTAAGACAAGCCCCTATTCCCAACCTATTTTCCTTCCCTACCATGCACAAGAATAGGTACAAAGTTGCAATCTTCAGAATTGGCTTTATTTGCAGTGACGAATCAATCTCCATTAGAGTGCGAAAAGTATGGAGGACTAGAGCGACTATCGCTACAGTCCTAACGAATCAAGATCTCCTTCTAGGAACATATACAAATAAATTTACATTCCTTAGCTCTAGGTTTTTGGCTCAATCTGACGACTGTAGCTTACTATTCATGCATTTTTACATTAGTTCCAATATATTTACTCTAATTTCCACATTTTTACAATTCAACTTAAAAGAGGGCAATCCAATCAAATCCAATAAATCCAATAGAACTCTCAACCCTTATCCTTTCTCATTTGTAGCTAGATCCATTGGGTTTACTACCCCTCTTTTTAATGTATCAGTACCTAAGTAAAAATTAGTGGCTTCTTCCTTCTTGTGGAAACCCTAATTTTTCACCAATATAGTGGTAAATTAGATGAAACTACTAATTTTTGTTCCACAACCTTCTTAACACAAGAAACATGGAAAATGTATGTATTTTGTCATTTGGTGGAATCTCTAATTCATAAGCCACCTTTACTATCTTCTTGGTAATCTTGTAGGGTTCATAAAACCTTCATTCGAGTTTGTCTACTTCATTCCATTTCAAAGAACTTTTCTTACATGGCTACAATATAACAAAAACAAAGTCCCCAACATCAAAAACTCTCTTTGTTCTCTTATTATCTACATACATCTTCTGTTGATTTTGAGAATGATACAAATTGTCTTTGAGTGACCTCAAAATATCTTGGCTTTGTTTGACGAAATCGCTTGTCACAAGAACTCTACTATTAGAAAATAATAGATCAACAAAAGAAAGTGGATCATAACCATGGAGAGATTGAAAAGGAGGCATACCAATAGACATATGATGAGATGCATTATAATAATACTCCCCTAGATACAAAAATCTAAGCAACAAAAATCAAGGAATAAGGGGACACTAGAGAAACAAGATTCAAGGAGACATTCTACCCATCTCTATAAATGAAAATCCTCATCAGAGAAATAAACCCAAATGCAAGAGACTATGCATGTAGATGACATTGATTTTGAGAGTGAATATATGTGTAAAAATAAAAGAAATCAGGGCAGAGATGTAGGGATGCTAGAAATAGAGGCTATGAAGGAAAAGGAACAAGGGAGACCTGGTCATTATGACTATCCTAGGAATGGAAACTGAAGATCCTTTTGACTCTAGAAAAATACCTATAAGATTGTCTAGTCTTGTAGAACAGAGGATCATTTTCCCTCTGAAGAAGCTTGATGATTATAGTGAAAAGGAATTAGGACTAGATATTACTATTGGTCCTAAGTATATATTGGAAGGAAAATAAAAGGTAGAGATCCAAGTAGCTATGGATAAAATAATTTATTTGGAACAACAGTCGGCTAAATACAAAGAAAGGGAAATTGGATTAAAGGGCAAGGTGTAATAATTAGAAACAAAGTTGGACCTGCATTGACATGAAGGGATTGGATTGAAGAGCTTAGCAAAATGGTTATCATAGAATGACATAAAGGAAATTATATCCTCCTATGAAAAGAAATAATTACACTTGGGTATGCCCTATGGAAGCAACAATTGAAGTTTGAAAGGCATAAAACACAATGGGAGAAGGAAAAATAGTTTCTCTAGGAAAGGAATGAGGCAGAGTTAGAGGAGAAAAATGTAGAGGCCGAGAAATTGCCCGTTAATCTAACATAGATGGCTTATTTAGCCAGCCAATTGAGAAGTTGTTTCCCTCTTGCTTGGGTATATGCCTTATACTTGCAAGTGAAATTTCTATGTTTTCAAATTAGTCAATTATTAAATAATTTGCCAATCTATATTGTATCACCATGATCATTTTTGGTTTCTTATTCCAAAGTTGATTTAGACACACAAGACTAGATGTGTGTATTTTATCTACACAATTTGGGTGCTCCCTACAACACTACATGTAATATTTTATACTATGTGGGATAAATACAAATCAAAGCGCTCACATCCTATCTTAGGAATGAGCAAGAGTGAGGGTAATTATGTTAGTAGTATCTTGAATGGGAAAAGACACATCCATTGAAGATAAGGGCTGACTGTGAAGAATCGAATGATAAATTAGTGGAATGGTATAGAATGGTCAATAGGCTAGAGGTGAGAGAGAAAATTTATGAACTTAGGAGACAAGACTATTAGAGGTTCAGGGTTTTGTGCATGGAATAGTAAAAGAAAATATTTTGAAACATATTCAACATAAATGGATGGAATTGACTTAGGAGCTTAGAAGGAGAAAACCCCATTCATTGTACAATTTCATCACCCTAAAAATCAAAGCTAAAAGGTACATGAAAGATATAAAGGATAGAGGAATAACATGGCTACCACTCAAGTTCCATTCTCCACTCCTTTACCCAATGCCACACTGGGTAGGGAATCAAGCAATCAAAACAAAAAGAGAAAGGGAGAATTGGAGCAATATTTTTGATGGTAGAGGCTTCGACTCAAATCAGACTTCTATAGTGACCCAAACAATATATTATAGATTAGATATTCTAGGACTTAATGTCAGGGAATGGTTTGCTTGAGGACAAGAAAGGAGTAAAGTTGGGTGTTATGATGAGACTTGTTAATGTGTTGTGTTCACTTATTTTATTGATACTTTAACAAACTTTTACTAGATTATCATCATACTTATTATACGTTCTAATCATCTTTAGAACCATATTATTACTAATTATAATATATACATATATGGCATATTGATATGGATATGCAATGTGTTTTAATGGATGATATGTTGTTAAATGTTATGTATGTTAATTTATGTTGATTATTTCCATTGCTATAAATAACATGCAATAGGCTTGCATGAGCTGGTTGTAGCCAACATAGCTCAAATCCATCTACAACCGAAGAAGGTGGAATTGTATCAACACGCATGGGAGCAACAAACATGGAGAAGAAGAGTCTCGGTTAGAGAAGAGTCCTAGTTGAAGAAGATTATTTGTTGACTTTATTTTCATGAGGACATTGAGAAGATAATGCATCATGGAAACTGATGAAGTTGTGCATCATTAATCTTGGATTAATGAATCAACCATGTTCCTAGATTTATGAAACTGCTCAATAAAGAGTGTTATAAAACAAACTCCTATAGTGTTAATCTGTTATTTATATTTTTCTTCTTAGAATAAGTTGCCTCAGTGTTAGGGAGAAGCGACATTTCACTAGAGTCAGTAGGAAGAAATTAATGACATACTTTCTTTAAATAGCTTTAAATAGGGAAAGTGCCATTCCAGTTAGAATCTTCTCTTGTTATTAGAAATCGATGTAATTTTGTACTTATTGGTTGAATATGAAATGTAAATAATATATATTTCGTTTATTGCTAGATATTTTGCATAACCATTATTTGGTTATTCTAAGCATTAGTTAATATTGATAGAATGATTATTGTTCTGTAGGTTCAAGCATATTGTTATCTTTCACAAAGATTGCATTCCTCAAGCAAGTGCCACTTGAGGTAATGTGAGACTCCTTCCTTCTTTCTATTATTTAATTTCATGAATGCGGTTAGTAATTATTCTTAATCTCAAGTTGTTATTCTTGTTTAATAATATTTTTATAGTTAATAGTCTTGGTTGCAACCAACTTTTAGTTTGTTTGATTATATTGATGTCGTACCCATAACCAATTTTGAGTTACTCCTAAAGTCACTAACAACAATTATTGTGTTAACTTTAGTTTCTTATTTCATTATTCATTTCAATGTTTATGTTTATAGTAGATTAGTACATTCGTTTTACGTAAAAATAGAGTACTTATGAATCCTTGTTGCACATATAGTTCTAGTTCCATATTTGAGGATATGTCCTTGGTCGATAATTAAATGAGCCTTCACTTAGGACACAATTTCACCCCATTGAATACCTCAATCAGGTTGTGTGCATGACAAAATCCACCAATTCAATGGATATAGTGGAGACTAGCCACCCATAACATCAAAAGATGATGCAACTCCATAGTATCTATCTGTTATTACGAGGATCCGGTAACTACTGAGAGGGGGGGTGAATCAGTAGTTAAACAATTCTGCAATACTTTAAAAACACTTTCAAAAATCAGTATCAGTAACTACTCAAACAATCCTTTAAACTAATTTATCAAACCATTCACTTAAGTGTTCATCAACATGCAAATAAAGTAATGATATAAAATGCACACATCAATAATGCAATCACCATATGAACACAAAGATTTTTCACGTGGAAACCCAGATGGGAAAAACCATGGTGGGAATTAGGACCCACAAAATATTTGCACTCTTTCAGAATGTGCTCGGTTAAAGGCCTAGCCTAGTTAGGAGCTTTTTAATATGTTTGGTTAAGAGCAGACCCTATTAGGAGTCACCCAGTGAAGGTATTTTACCTTAGCCCTGTGAGGAGCTCTACCCTGTTAGGAGTAATATTATTAGAGGATTTTAAACTCAAGTTAATGAGCCACCCAGTGAAGGGATTTTACAAATAAGACCTATTAGGATCTAACCGGTTAAGGGATTTCAATACTGCTATAACTGTTAGGGAACAATAGGGAAAATGATCTGATCACATCACTTCCTTGCTTGCTGGTACAAACCCTTTTCATCTCAACTCTGCTACACACATGTAGACACTTCAATTTGGTTCGGCACACTCTTCTTCTCAAACCACCGACACAAAAGCTCTTCTCCAACTCGACCTAAATACACTTTTCAGCTAGGTCGGTTACATAACCCTAACTACATTCAAAATACATTGAATTTACATTTATAGATCATTACAACAAATTTACAGACAATTTCCACCGTTGAATGATCACTGCTCATCATTGCACATCAAATTGATAAGCAATCAAACCCTTGTGACATTCTACTAAGCACTTTTCTGTCTCCCAAGAAATTTGATCCTTGTATGCACTCAAATACAATATTATCATTACACACAGTTTATGACATGTCATCACTAAGTTATGAACATGATAAGATTCACCGCCAATTAAAAAATCATTACCGGTCAAAACATCTGTTACCAATATACATTCTTCTTCATAGAGTTTATGATGGTCAATCATAACTCACTCACTATACTAAATTTACTGATGCAGTGTGGAACATAGATGCACATTCTTGTCTTCAACACTACCTGTAAAACCGTAACGCCTAACTCATCACCAATCATCCATACCGGTGTCTCGATCATCGCACTATTCCTACTTACTAGTTTACAACAACTTAGCAGTTTTGTTGTCTAACACATTCTTCTATCGGTCAAGCTTTACCGGTAGGCCTAGATGAATTAGATGACTCAACAAACATAGTTTCCATCAATGAAAACACAAATAAAGTCATCAAACAACTTAAAACTATATCATCATCATCTAGCCAACAATCTCCATCATATTTACAAGTTATGCTGACAATAACTTTACCGGTCATCTTCTCATCTCATCAACATCTCCATATGCCAACAATCTCCACATCATTATCTTCATCTGTTATGCCAATACTATCAGGAAATAGGAGATGCATATCCTTAATGGTGTCCTCAAAGTCTACAATGCGGAACTCTACAACCAAAGATTCAATGCTTGGTAGATATGTGTCCCAATGATCTATCTCAAGAAGATGACAAAAATCTTGTTGCACTAAACCACTAGAAGCTATCAAAGAAACATTTCTAAATATTAGCAACGATAAATGAAATTTCCTCAACTAAAAGAGTTGAAATTTCCTCAACTAGAGGAGATGAAACATCCTTAATTGGAGGAGATGAAATGCCCTCAATTGGAGGAGATGAAGTGTCCTCAATTATGGAAACAATAATATGTGAATGAACACTACATGACAACTGATCACTAGTTGAAGATGTCCCAACACAAGACAGGGTAAGAAAAGTCTTAGTAAAGAGCCTAGTCATCTAAGGAAGCATCACTTTTAGATGAAGATCCAATGTATTCATATATAATTGTTTGATGATGGTCCAAGTAGTGAAAGGGCACTCAATATGCTATATGTAATGTAGAATATCCTAAAAAATAGTAAGACATATTAGTCCATAGACCATGTCATTATCATTAAACCTTTCATTCTTTCATCCATAGTCACTTGTCTTAGGAGCAAGTCCAAGGAGATAGGGTAGTAGATCCTACTCAAGGTAGTAATTCTTTATCACTTGTTTCTAGGACAAATAGTTCTTTGAGGTTAGCTTGATAATAGAAGGATGAAAATATTTATCAAGAGACATGATTAACTCCCCCATTAATGTAATTTTATTTCGGTTCATGATTACATAGAAGACATCAAGTGACACCCCCCTTTTATATATTCTTTAGAATCAACCCCCAAATATTACAATATTGGCACTTTATAGTTTAGTGTGATTTCAAAGTTTTTTCCCCAAATTACAATAGTTTCAAGGCCCACAATGGCCAAAAGTACAACTCTTGAAACAAAAAAGAACCCGAAACAAAGTTTGGAAAGATAAAATTTGATCTACAATATTTGAAAAAGGAGATAAACAATATAATCAAGACTCATATGGATGGAAATTTCTCATCTTTATATTTACAACAATATCTTGTTTGTTGAAATTTGAAACGTGAGGCAAAAGTTATGAGTTTTTGAAAAATTAAAATTTTCTTGCAGAATTAGGTTTCTCACAAAAGAAGTTTAACTTTTGATTTGACTTTTTTAAAATGTATTCACGAATGAAAAATATAAAAAAATCCCTAAAATATTTTTGAGGTATGAACATAACCCCAAAAAATCTTTTAAATCGTGTTTAAATCCAAAAAGTAGAAGATGAAAAAATAATTTCAACCTTCAGCTAACCGAAAAATGGTCACATGACGCTTTTTGAAGAACAATGTTTACTAGATCTTCTCAATATCTACAAAATATGATAGGTACCTAGATAGTTTTTTGAAGTTGAGAATAAAATGCAGCAATTATGTTGTGATTTGACAAGTAGAAGACACAAATTTGATGCAAAAATAAAAATGCCTCAAATCTTTCTGTAACTTTTTGTGCTCTAATTTTGGTGAAATGAAAGCCAAACATTACTTTATTGAGACTTAGGGATGCTATGGAATAACTAAAAAATACATCAATATTACAAGAATGATGTAAACACCCATTTTTTACAAAATATTTGCATTGAAAACCTAGAAATTAAAATTTCCCCTCAAACTTTTTTGATTCTCAAGTTCATATGGAAATGCAAGAGAAGAGCATATTGGGTTTTCATGAGACATGCAAAATACTTATTAGCCCCCTTTGCACCACCGTCCCACCCACCCACCAAAAAAATAAAATCTCTCAAATAAGGAAAATAAAATCTATTCTTGCACTAGAATAGCTTTGATATCATGTTAGAATTTGACAAGCTGTATAAGCCATAATGACTAGTGAAAACAAAGAAATAAAATTGTGAATGTAAAAGATACAAGATCAAAATAACAATATAGAATTAGCCTCCAAGAGAGAACTAGAAATGCTAAAGAAGAAAAATAGCATTACAATAATGCAAGAACAAAATATGTAGAATGTAATTACAATGCAATAGAATGGAATGAATGTCAAGACTAGCTAAGAGTGAGTATAGATAGAAAATCAAAGAGGGGAGAGGTGGAAAATACAACCAATGGGAAGAGACCGCCACACTAACCTAAATTAGATAAGTGTAACTCCAATGGAAGATGTTGACACCTTGTACCCAATTAAACTAATACTCACTTAATTAATCCTAAGCAAGATTAATTATAAGTGTAGGGAAACCCTAAGAATAGGAAAATCAATAACCAATGAGGAAATAAAAAACTATACTAACACACACTAGGTTTATTAGAATAAATGTATGCAAACTCAAGTAAAAAAACAAGCATAAAATTAAATAAAGTAAGAACTCAAATCTACTCATGCAGACCTTTAATTTATCTTATTGTGAAGATGTGCTTATTTTTGGGAATATGGGTGCTTAATTCACTTGCATAACAACTACATTCCTTGGAAGATACGCTAATATAATACAAATATGTGAGAATGATATCTCAAACGAATAACGAGATATTTTATTTATAAATTATAGGAGAGTTAAATGGAGGGTTGAGATTTGATCTTGGATCTCATGTCTAATTCAAAATGGGGGGGGGGGGGGGGTTGATTAATTTTAAATTAAAATAATTATTTTCCTCAACTCAAATTGATTGATGAGTTAGATACCTACATTAATTAGTTAACTAAGTGCATGAGGAAGTTGAATATTTTCACGAAATAGTTAATTCCATGGGTGAGTGAAGTGGATTAGATTGGTGAGTGGGACCAGGACATGTCTACATGAGCTAGATAGGCTAGATAGGCTAGATAGTTAACTAGGTAAAGTACATTTTGATGATTTAAAAATTAATTAAATCAATTATAGGTGTATATTAGGTGGAAATAAATATTAATTAATTTTATAATTAATAATATGTGTATAAATATAGACAAATATAGATAAAAAATGAATAATAATTAGTAAATTAATTAATAATATTAGCTCAATTTAATTAAATATTTAGGAATTATTTAATAAATGATTAGGAGCTAGGTGTAATAGGCGATAATATCATAATGAAGTGATAATATGGTAAAAATTCATGAACATTTTGGCAAGTCTAAAATTGGAATTCTATAAATAGCCAGTTCTACAACACTCAATCAAGAAGCTTCATCTATAGATATGTTCTTCCAATGAACTAGGTATTCCATATAGTCCTTCCCCCTAGTTGTGTTAGCTACTTGAGAACCAATTACTCCATCTACTTCTTAAATATTCTTTTCATGCAATTGATGTATCCACCCTTATGCATCCTGCAAACTCGAGTGTGTATCTCTTTGTGCACTTGCCCCTTAATGAAACTAAAGTATAGACCAACAACATTAAAAAAGGGAGATATGTCTATACCTTCCATAAGTTCAATTTCATAGGAATTGGATGATAACTTCCTCAACACCTTGCATGGTCCTATTTTTTTCCACTTTAATTTATTATATGTTCCCTATGAAAACTTCTCTTTTCTCAAATATTCCAAAACCAAGTCACCTACCCAAAAATCTTATTCTCTTCTATGCATATTAGCATGCTCCATATAATTCATGGAAATCTTCTCCAAATTACCTTTTACCTCCCTGTGTAACTTATGAAGGTACTCAACAAAATATTTTGCCACAACTCTTTTCCTACTTAAATTTGCACTATCCCTTAGCTCATCAATACCTCTAAAACCATACCCATAAACTGTTTGGAATGCATTCCTTCTTGCACTCCCACTCACTAAAATATTGTAATAAAATCTTATTTGTGTGAAGATAATATCTTATTGATGTGGTTTATCTCTCACCAAAAATATTAATAAGTTTCCCAAACTCTTGTTCATTGGTTTTTTCTATCCATCAGTTTGGGGATAATAGACTTAACCAATACCTAACTTAGTGCCCATATTATTGTATAAGGTATGTCAAAAATTACCAATAAAATTTATTTCCCTAATCCAGATAATACTCTTAGATAAACCATGCAACCTAAATACCTCCTTGATAATCAATGTATCTATGTGAGATGCATTTTATCACTTTTAACATGGTATGAAATGAACAATCTTTGAGAATCTATTCAATAAAATAAAAATTGAATCATTAACTCTCTATGTTTGAGGAAATCCAAAAAATAAAATCCATTCGTATGTGCTCCCATGGTCTCTTTGGTACAAGAAATGGATGATACAACCCTATATTTTGACTTACTCCTTTGACATGTTGGAAAAACTTACAACCTTGCACCAATCCCTTCATATCTACACCCATTATTGATCAAAAATACCTTTGGTTTAGTTGTTTGAATGTCTTATCTATCACAAAATGTGCACTCAAACCTCCAATATGATTTTATCTTATTTGGTTCTCTCTCATTGAACCCCCGAGTATGCATAATTTCTATCCTTTGAACAATGTCATCTTGAATGAAATACTTCAACCATGGAGGCATGCCCTTTTTCATTAGAAGTTTACTAGTTGTGCATGCTTCCTTAAAACAATATCATATGAATAAAATACCTGCATGCATAAAATGTAACAACATTGACTCTTAACTCATTCATAACATATTATCTTCTCCTAAGCTCATGTGCTACCTTGTTTGAATTATCACTTTAATATTTCAAGATAAATGAATAATTTTCTAAGAATTCCACCCATTTCAAATGTATCTAGTTCAAATTACCTTGGATGTTGATTCCAGATTGCAAGGAATGGTGGTCTATATATAGTACAAATTACTCAAGAAAAATTTCGTATCTCCACTTCTTCAAGGATTTCTCTATAACATAGAATTCTTGGTGATAGACCGAGTTCTTTTTCTTTTATTTTATAAAATTTTCAATGAATTAGGTAATCTATTTTTATTCTTGAGTTATTAATCCCTAATTCCACATCCATGGGCATCACATTTTACTTAAAACACTTTGCCAAAGTCTAGTAATGCTAACACTAGTTGTTCTATCATCATCTTCTTCAACAATTGAAAGCTCTTTTCTATTACAACTATCAAATGAAAGTATTATTTATATAAAATTCAATCTAGTGGTGATTTTTTTAGCATTTCTATGAGTATAATATATTTAGCTCATGGGACTGCTCTTCTACCTCTCCCTCTACATGTTATGTGTTCTTAGGTCGTCTATAGTTGTAGGTTCTGTTATTTAGAGGACCTGATTAATACTGAGAGGGGGGTGAGGGTGAATCAGTATTAACAAGAGACTAAAATCATAAGCCAAACTAACCAATACTTCACCAAAATAGATCATAACCAGTACCGGTAGCCACTGAAATCAATCTACTAATCAGATTTACCAAACTGCTCATTTAAGTGTTCCATATCATGCATGTAATAGAAAGATATCAACTTAACACAAACAAAAATCAATCACCATATGAACACAAGGATTTTAACGTGGAAACCCAAATGGGAAAAACCACGATGGGAATTGGTACCCACAAAATAATGCACTCTTTCAGAATGTGCCTTGTTAGGAGCCTAGCCCGGTTAGGAGCTTATAATGATGCCCAGTTAGGAGTAGACCCTTTTAGGAGTCACTCGGTCAAGATATTTACAATATGAGCTCTATTAGAAGCTTTTCCCTATTAGAAGCAACCTCGTAGGAGGATTTAAACTCAAGTTGTTGAGCTATTCGGTTAAGGGATTTACATGAACAAGGCCTATTAGGACCTACCTGGTTAAGGGATTTTGAACCTGCTGCAACTGTTAGGGAATAATAGATGGACGATCTAGAAATAGCACTTCTTGCTTGCTTGTTAAGATCCACTTCAGCTCCAATCCTCTTCACTCTTGTAGACGCACACCTCTAGTTCGGCTACACACTCTTTTCTCAGATTACTGACACACTAAACTTCATCAAAACTGACCTAAATACACTTTACATCTTTGTCAGTTACAAAACCCTAGATACATCAAGATTCAAATGAATTTACATCATAGATCATCACATATCATTATAAATCATCATACAGATCATTACAACAAATTTCAAGACAATTACAACCGTTGAACGATCATAACACATCATCGCACATCGATCTGATAAGCAGTCACACCCTTAAAACATTTTGCTAAGCACTTCGTTGCTTCCCAAGAAATTCCATCCTTAATCATGCCAAAACAATATTTTAATTTCTCACATGGATTGTGACACGTCACCATCAAGTATGGACATAATGAAATTTACTGCCAAGCCATAAAGCATCATCAGTTAAGAGATCTTGTTACTGGTTGTAAAACCCTGCTAAAAACCCTACTGAAAATACAACGGTAAATCACAAACATGACTTCCAATTATCAAAACATGATGTGGTTCTGGTCATAGACTTATTACAATGATATAAACACAGGTTCCAAAAATGCAACACCTAATTCCTCATCAATCTTCGGAACCAATTGCTTAAGTATAACACTATTTCATGTTTATCGGTTAAAGTCCTATTTGCCAGTTTGTCTATCAGCTACATAGTTCATCTCACCAACTTAATCCATTACTGATTAGGTTACACCAGTAAACCTAGATGACAAAGCAATCAAGAATAAAACAATTGTCGTAGGTGCCATCAATGACAACACAAATAGTTGATCACCAAGTCACCAACCAATATCTCAATCTATATCGATCATACATCACCATGCCATCATTCTCCTTATCATATCAACTATATCATCACCAACAGTCCTTCAACATATCATCACCAACAGTCCTTAAACATATCATCACCAATAGTCCTTATACCGGTATGTCAACAACATCATCAGTTATGCCAATTATGCCAACAGGTTCTTCACTCTTCACTCTTCCTACAACAATCTCCTCAAGATCTTGTGCTCAACATTTTCATGATATCAAGGACTTAACCAAGATTTGATACCAATTAATGAAAGAAAAAGGTTTGTGGGATTTTACAAGATACCAAATGATGAGATTATAGTCAAATATTCATGCATGCCTTAGCATTCAAAGCTTACAATAATATAGGTATTCAAGCCAAATGGATTCATAAATATTCACATTGATTTTTTTTAAAATTTGCAAATATTTTAACTCTTCAAAAAGACTCCTCTATAATGAATAGAAATCCACTTTAATATCATGCACGAAGGAGTTGGTACAATCACCCCACATCTTAACATAAATAACATGTGTCATACAATTATTAGCACCCTCGATCCACTATCTAGGCCATTATAAGTATTTCTTACACCTTTTTGTCATTATGGTGGGAAAATATGGGGTAATAGGATGTTGTGAGAATTTGTGAGGGTCAGGTATGTGTCCTTATTGCAAATAAAGTTAGTCTTTATGTTTGTCATTCTTAGTTCACAAAAAAAAAGGGAATAGGATAATGCAATAAAATGAAAGGGTTTAATATGTTTCCACCATCTTGTGGAGAATCCACATAGAATTCCCATATTTGATTAGGTTGGAGAATCAAATCCATAAGGATATTGTAAAAAACCAAGGTTTTAAAGCATGGATCTAATAGTGCGTTGAACACTCACAATCTAAACTTCATAGAAGATCTTGTAGACACATGATAATGAGATATTGATAGGAGTTTTGTGTTCTTAGAGACTTAGTGGGGGATCAAGGAAATCCAAGATAGGTTGAGAGAACCACAAATTAAAACATAGGTAAAAGTTCACAAAGCCATAAATTGTACAAATTAACTCAAAACTTCACTAAATTCAAAATAGTAGACATTGAATTGTCCCTTCTTAAAGATGAAGTCAACAATTGGCCATGAATCAATTAAAATTCTTCAAAAATAGGTCACCAAATCTTGAAATAGTATAAGGAAGAAAAAAAGAAAGCAAAAAATTTCATTTGGTTTATGTAAGATTTCTTGTGGACTTAGATGCTCCTACACTAGAATTTGTCCAAGATCTACAAGTGACTCCTAATTTGTGGATCTGGATGATGATATTTTTGAATAAGTCTTGTTGGGCACAAAATTGTTTCTCACATTATTAAAGGAATCAATCCACTTCAAGGCCAAATAAATATCACCCTAAAGAGGGATAGATTAACTTAAAAAATTTGAGTGATTAAAGACCAAATTTTAAGAGTGGATATTATCTCATTAATTTGGGCTTACCTAGGTCTAGGAGGGTATTCCTAAAGGTATTATTAATAGGTTTAAACAAAAATAAAATTAGGCGAATTGGAAATTATATAGTTGTATCCAATGTACATTTGGCCACAAAATTTATCACTAGAAATGGACCAAGCTACTACACTTAAAACCTCTAGTAAGTTGACGAAGATATCATTGTATAACTACAAGATGTAGGTATCTAGGACTTGGGATACAAATTTATAATTTATCAAAAAATAAATCATTAAAATAATAGAAGAGTTGTGCTAACCAATAATTGAAGATACTTAACAATCCCTCCAAACTCTAGAAAGCCATTTAAAATAAGTAAGAGACCATTATATATGTTATTTATAATGATTAAAAGTGATGTGAAATTGATGTAGGAGAATATAGGGTGTAAGATAAATCTTACATCACTCAAAAACATGTTTCCCTCTATTTTCATTTGGTTAATAAGGGCTAAAAACAACAAGATTCTATTTTTAGTAAGTTTGCATATGAATGTGTTGAAACTCAAAATTTTCCCCAAAGCTCCATATTAGTATGCAACAAATCATGAGTGATTTTTGAGCCAAGGTTAGGTTTAAATGGTAGATATTAATCATTTAAGTTTTTTGAATCTTGATAAAATTATTTATATTGAGATTTGAGGCCTTAAATGACCCTTTTTAGGTGAAACATGGGAAAAAATTGTTTGAGTGTGTAGCATTATAAATTATATCCCAATACAATTTAATCCTCAGACATGCCTCACTTTAGTGTCCTAGCCTTCTATGATTTGATAATGTTTGATTCTACTCACACTAACTTCAAATTGCAATTTTCACCTAGCATCTAATTCAATGGTCTACTGTTCAAACTTGATAGGCTGGACAAGGGCACCTAGGGAACTGTTGTCCAACCCTAGGCACCCTTGTCCTTGGACAATGACGCCCAATTTTGGACCCTCCAATAGTTAAAATATATGGGTGGGAATTCCCTTTTTCCGTGTCGGTCTTCTTCAAAATTTCACACATATTTCATGAGGTGAGGTATAAAAGCAAGACTTACCCCCTCATTTGAGACATCTTGTTAGCATTGCATTATGTGTTGTCATTGATGTCAAATCCTTTGGTCCAGATTAAGTCTGAATATGGTATGATGAGCAAAAGTGTTCAATTTAGGTATATTGTGTGCTTGAAGGTTTTTCAGTTCCACGGGATGCGTTTGGTATCTCAGAAGATGTTTTTATTTTTATTTTTGGGTCCAACATGATCCGGAGCTCGAGACCTTAGACTGGATATTGAAACTGCATAGTGTGAGAATCCATTTTAGGTCAGGCCTTGGTGATGTATATAGCATGTTGATGTGTTCGAGGAGGAACAATGTGATATGGTTCACTTTTCATTCCTTGCCACCACCAGAATGTTTAGTGGAGACTATTTTAGATCCCCGTCTCAGCTGACATTGAAAATTATAATTTTCAAAGACATTATATATAAAAGCTTGATTTTATGATTCTACATATTATTTTTTGTATTAAAAACATGCAATAATGAAGGAATCAGGTGACTGTGTGAGCTATTTACCAAAAGCAATTATGACAGTACAAATTGTGTTTTTCTTGTGGTGGATTCTCCTTGTCTTTCTTTCTTCTTCGACAGTGAGCCTTTTAGGGCAGTGAGCCCATCTATAGTGAGCATATTGGCAATGAGCCTTTCAGGCTAGTGAGCCCACCAACAATGAGCACATTGGCAGTGAGCCACCCATTGTAAAAATTACCTTAACTGATGTTTATATATTGAGAATTAGCATTCTTCGTGGTTTTTCCCTTCTTGGGTTTTCCACGTAAATTCTAGTGTTTCTTATGTCTAATTTGAATTTTGCACGTGTTTCCTAATTTTGTTAATTCTGCCTAATATTTTGGATTTGTGCATTAAGGTTAAAAAGGTTAAATTTGTTGTCAACTGATTCATGCCCCCTGTCAATTGCCTGGATATTCAACACATCTATCTTACATCTTTGCACTCAATTAATAAAGTTCAAGTGAGAAAGTAATCGAGTATTATCAAGGACACAAAGAAGAGGTCAAGTATTTATATTTCGAGCATTAAAGATGGCATCCATGATCAAGATATTACGAAGATATTCCTATATCCTTGCATGACAATATCGACCTTTATGTAATATCTTCCATGTATGCTTCTTGTTATGTTTTTGTTGGACTTATGTTTGACTCTTTTTGTGATGTGTTGACACACTTATTTTCTCTACTGATGGTTGTTTATGCATAATGATTCTATGTTTCCGAACATGGTGTTGTTTATGATGATTCATACTATGAGGACATATTGATGGTATTAGGATTTATTTCTTACATTTCCTAATGGTTTTGATATGATGATGATGATGAATATTATTATGTACTAACTTATGTTCTAGGTGGCCCCAATCAGGGAACGATAATGATTTCTGATGCTTCTATATACCATGATAGATATATAGATATATATGTATATTGAACAAGTGTTTCATGTTTTGGTTGATGTAGGTACAAGGTATCAACTCTACTTGGTTCCACAGGTCTGATTATGCCTGTTTTCCCTGACGGTGGTTCACATAGAGATAGGACTAAGGCCCAATTCTACCTAACCCTAGCCATCATTCCAAATGAGGGAAATTACCTTTGGTTCTTGAGTCTACCTTCTCAAGTTGCCATAGAGGCAATGTCCGGTTACCTATGTTGGTGATCCTTAGTTATGTGATTTTGGTGGATAAATCATGAGTATTATTATTAATTGTGTTGTATTATATTACTAGTATTTATATCATTAATATTATTATTAATGATATATGTGATCCTTATCCTTATGCTTAATTTTATTATTTTTGATAAAAGTGGAAAAGCCACTGAAAAATTATACTGATAATAAAAAAGTATTACAAAACAAGTTTATAGCATGAAAATCAATCCTAGAATAACTAGGAGGGAAAAAGTATAAACCCTACCAAAGTATAACCCAACCAAAAAAGACCCATATATGAGTCCCAAAAATAGAGGTACTCAAACTAAATCTAAAAGATCAAGTCCCAAGCATAATTCAAAAACACATGTTGGAACAAAAAAAGGCCCCCTCAATTAACTAGGCCTGAGGAACCAGTTTCTAGGTCCAACTTCAAGAGGATCACTAGAAGTAATAACCATAACATCCTCATCATCTATGGGAATAGACTGTAATAGCATCACTGCTCAAGGGTATTCATTAATTAATATCATTGTCTCTAACAGAGAATGGATGCTAGTGACCACATCCAACACAACCGCTAGAATGCTAGGAGCCAAAAAATCTAGCAAAGCTTCAAATTCTAGAATGGTATCATTATACCTATTGCAAATAAGTCCACCCTTGACTACATGTAATAATTCTCCATGCTAACCATTAGTAAGAAGCTCATTAAGAGATAGGAAACCACCATAAGGAAACATGCCAATATCAAAACAACAATAATAAAGAAAATAATCCATTTTATTAGAAGAATAGAGGAAGGGGTGAAGAAATATATATGAAGTAGACCGCAACAAACTAGAATCCAACAAAAGATCCATGCAAATAGTAAGGAATTGAGCTGCAAACCTAGAAAGGAGAACACACAAATTTTGAGCCAACCACAACTTACCAACAACCTTTCTAACAACATAAGCAACATCCACATTGTGAAAATGAAATAACCTGCCAAGCTTTTCATCATCAAAGGCAAAAGGGTCACCAAAATCCCATAATTTCTTAGCCACAGAGACCCAATACCAAATAATTTCATAATAAATTGACATGAAGAACCAAAAATGATAACCACCACAATGAAATGAAGCATTATATAGCAACTAAAACCAACAAGATAAAACACCACCATAATTGGCAATAATACCATAATGCATTGGCCAAAGTACTCAAAGTGTGCGAAGAACAAGAGGCACACAAAGGTTAATATCACTCCTTACGCCAAAGGAATAATAAATCCTTAAAAATGGTGGCTAAGCAATATATTTAATGATACAAATGTACCACATATAACCAATGACTTAACCTATAATAATATAAAAATAATTCAAATGTGCCACAATGTACCAAAGGCCACCAAAACATCAATGCCACAAAATATCAAACACCATCACTAAGTACAAAGCCCACATCATCTCAACAAAGAAAGTCGTGCCAAGGAAAAAGGTCGCAACCCTTGATAAATAAGGATACATTTGATAATCAATGCCAATAAATGCCATAAATAAACATAATGAAACCCTCTATATGTGGCACACACTAAGACCATCAAATATATGGAAAAGAAATCATAAACTGAAATGGCTCGATAAGAATAAATAATAGATAGAGGTAATACATAAACCAAATCTTATGTCATCATGGGCAACAGAGTACTCCCTGCCACCTTTTGAAACTCAATCTATTCATCAATGGATTTATTAGCCAACAAATTTGTAACCACATTAGCCTCACAAAAATAATGAGCTATTTCATAAGAATTAAAGCATTTTAACTGCAATAATATACCATCTAGAAGATATTGCAACCTCCAATCATGCACCCACTTATTAGTTAAGGCATTGAATGTTTACTTAGAATCTACTTCAATAATTATATTTTCAATTATAAGAGAAATGGCCAAATCCAAACCCAAGATTAATGCTTCTAATTCCACCTTATTATTAATGCCAATAGAAACTAATTTACAAGCCACCAAAACATTATTACCAACCCAATCATAAATGAGAACCCCAATCCCTGAAATACCTAGGTTTCCCCTAGCAACTCCATCATAATTGAGCTTAAACTTATTAGGGGATGGAGGAATCTATTTAACCTGATTCGTGCTCAACTTTTTTGAGATAAAAGGAATAGATCCATGCTTAGGTAGAGGACATAAAAGATGCCAAGCTAAGAGAATCTTGTCATCCCAATAGGGAAAAGATTTAAGATTAGATATATTTCTATATAAATTACTCATAACAACCTCAGAAATAGATTTTTCAAATCTAGAAATAAAATCATGAATAGATGAAAACTGTTTCTTAAATATGCAATTATTCCTCTCTAACTAGATATTATAAACCACAAGAGAGGGACTAATCTCCCAAAAGCAAGGAAGCATAGAGGTAGAAAAAATTGAAGGCCAACTCTGGAACTGAGATTGGAGCAAAGGAAAAATAGGTGCTGACCACCCTAATTTAGAGAAGAGCTAATACCAACAATCTCTAGCAAAAGGATAATGTAGGAATAGATGATCAAAGGATTCAATTAAGTACCCACATGAGGCACAAGGGAAAAAATAAATAATACCTAGTCTATGTTATTATGAGGATCCGATTATTAGTGAGAGGGAGGGGGGGTGAATAAGTAATAAAACAATTCTGCAACACTCCACAAAACTGTACCGGTAACTACTCAAATAGTCTCCTAAGCTGAGTTAACAAACCTTTCAATCAGTGTTCATCAATATGAAAACAAAGTAAAGATATCAAATGCACAAATCAACAATGCATCCACCATATGAACACATATATTTTTGACGTGGAAACCCAACTAGGAAAACCATGGTGGGAATTAGCACCCACAATATGTATTTGCACTCTTTTGGAATGCGCCTAGTTAAAGGCCTAGCCCGGTTAAGAGCTTACAATATGTCCGGTTAAGAGCAGACCCTATTAGGAGTCACTCAGTCAAGGGATTTTGCCTCAACCCTGTTAGGAGCTCTACCCTATTAAGAGTAACCTTGTTAGAGGATTTCAAACTCAATTTAATGAGCCACCCGGTGAAGGGATTTACAATATCAGACCTGTTAGGATCTACCTGGTTAAGGGATTTCAAACAACTGTAACTGTTAAGGAACAACAGGGTAAATGATCTGATTACAACACTTCCTTGCTTGCTAGTACAGATCCTTTTTAGCACAACTCTGCTACACACATGCAGACACTTCAAACTGGTTCGACAATACCTTCTTCTCAAACCACCGACACAAAATCTCTTCTCCAACTAGCCCTAAATACACTTCAGGGTGACGACAAACCCTAATTACATCAACAAGATACAATGAATTTACATTTAGCACGACCAAACACTCTGCTAAAATACATTACAAATCATTACAACAAATTTCTAGATGATTTCCGTCATTGAATGATCACCGCACATCAATTTGATAACCAATCAAACCCTTATTTCATTCTTCTAAGCACTTTGTTGTTTCCCAATAAATCCAATCCTTGTACGCTCTCAAACACCATCTTATCATTACACATGGATTATGACACGTGATCACTAAGTTATGATCATGATAAGATCCACCACCAAACCTTAAATCATTATCGGGTAAAAATCTGATACCGGTATTCATTCTTCTTCACAGAGTTCATAACAATCAATTATAAATATGCTTTTCGGTTCATCAAACTTGATGCAATTTTAATTACAAACTCATGCCAATGTTATGAACATATATTCTAGACCGTAACCCTTAATTCTAACCGCAATGCATGATTCAACTTCTCCTTCTCTCCTCTACTAGTTTTGCATCTGGTCAAACTAGTTGACATCAATGACAACATATGCCTGATCATATCAACTTTACCGGTCATCTTCTCATCTTCATCATCTCCATCAGTTATGCCAACAGTCTATCCAATCTTAAACTAGTCAAAAACTCTATCCTGATAAGCCAACCAAGAAAAAGAACCAGCCTTAGAAAGACATGCAGAACCCCAAAATAATCTAGAAAGGGAACAAGTGAAATTTGAAACATAAAAAAGAGAAGCATACCCATCCCTAACAGTGTAACCCCCATTCTTAGCTTGAGTCCAAATCAATTCATCCTCTCTATCAGTAAAAACAATTAACCTCTTTGATAATTTGTGAAAATAAGCATCCTTTAAATCTTGTAGAAAAGGAAGTAAGTCAATAGATATCTACTTAGCCTTTGGAGATCTACCAGAAGTGTTAACATAAAAATAATCAGTAACATAATTACCCAAAGGGATTTCAAACATTCTTGCAACTCCGCCCAATCCCTAACAAGGTGTAAAGGAGAATGCCCATTCCCATAATCCTCACAAAAGTGAGCCTTGTGACCATTATGAATCAACCAAGGCAAATGTGGCAATATCACATCTCTATAAGAGGACAAGAAATTCCAAATCGAGGAACCCTGTAGCAGAGAAGAGGCAGTAAAAATGCTTTCTCTATTAGAATTATTCAAATATTTGGCAAACATAAGCTTCCCTCATATTGAATTCAGATTCTGATATATTTTCCAAACAATTTAGCTCCTCGAGCCTTATTTTGAAAATATGTATCATAGATGCCCACACCCCCATAAATTTTGGGCATACAAACTTTAGTGCAAGCTAAAAGGGGAATCCTAGCTTTCCCATTAACATTATCATGCCAAAGAAAAGATCTCAAAATTTTCTAAAGTTGGTTTGAGAACTTCTTAGGAAGTTTTAAAATAGACATAAGATAAATTAGAATAGTGTTAAGGACCGACTTAATCATCAAGATCTTTCTTGAAAATGTCAACCACTTATGTTTCCAAGCAGAAATTCTGCTAGATATTGTTTTGATAATCTTATCCCAAAACTGATGCTTCTCAGAACTTGATAAAAAAGGAATACCCAAATATTTACAAGGGAAAAATCAAATTGAGAAACCCCAAAAATTTATTAATCTAGTTTGCATGAGAGGAGAGACATTCATAAAAAAAGATTTTAGATTTCTTAGCATTGACCAATTGACTTGAAGCAAGAGTATAAGCATCAATAGTACCTTTAATAACCCTAGTATTATTATTATTGTTCTTATATTTATCTCATGGTGTATTTATGTTGGTGGGAAATACAAATAAATAAATGTAAATATATATTGAGGGAGTTAATTTTGGTGGGTTTAAATTAATAAAGTATTTATTAATAAAATTATCTTTATTTATGTTTTTTGGTTGGTTGAATTGGTTTTTTTCTCGTACATGTTTTTGGGAGAATGGTGTGTGGAGATTTTAGCAACTTTTGGCTTGGATTTTGGGAGAGTTTTGATTGGGATTGGATCGCTTTTTGGTTGGAAGTGTTGTTGTTCTTGGAGATTGTGTGGATTTCTTAGAAGTAAAGGTTTTAATTCTTCTTTTTTTCTTTGAATTTTGAGGTAGTAGCCTCTTCTTTCTTGTTTTCCCTTTAAATATTTGATGTTGGTATTCTAGGGTTGATATGATTATTGAACATTCTAGAAATTATGTATTCATTGCTAGGTTAGTTTGGGTTTGATTTGCATAGTGAATTCATTATGTAAAAGGGATCATTTTTGGAATTCATGTCCTATATTTCTATAGGAAACTCCTGTGAAGGATCATATGACATTTTTTGGATGTTATCAAAATTTTTTCAAATGGGTTGTGCTTTGATTTAGTTTTCTGGTTTCCGTTTATGTTAATTTGGATGCCTTAGTTGGTTCCCAGACTCAAATTTTTGTAATTGTTATCTCAGATTGTTGCAATTGTTAACTCATATTTTCGCAATTGTTAACTTAGATTGTTGCAATCGTTAACTCAATTTTCTCCAATTATTTTTTAGATTGTTTCAATTGTTAACTCAGATTTTTGCAATTGTTAACTCTTATTTTTTCTATTATTAACTCACATTTTCATATTTGTTAACTAAGATTTTTGAATTTGTGGAATTGGGTTTTGCAATTGTTGTTTGTGATTGATTTTGTGGTTAGGTCATTCTAGATACTCTAATGGGTTCTATACCTTGTTTCTTATGATATTTTGGGTCTAATTAGTCTTTTAAAGAAGGTTATCGATGATTATTTACATGTTCCTATGATATGCAATCAAGTATTCAATTGAGTTGTAGGTTGAATTGAGTTAGGGCCGAATCCTTGTTGCTAAGGCCTTATAAAGCCTTTGTTTATGACTTTGTGATATAATACTTATTATTGGTTTTGTTAATGCTTCTATTTTGTTATGTATGTATCTTGAGCATCAAGATTCCTTGATTATGAACCTAAGGGTATGGGTATCTAGAGTTAAAAGGGGAGTGTCTCTCAATGGGGGTTGACGCCCAAAGTGGTTGCTAGGGTAACTCATTGGAGGGTTTCTTAATACAAGTAAAATTATAACCTAACTAAAATAGTGGGGTTTTAACAAGTTAATAGGGTGCCCCGCCCATGGCCTTGAGTTCTTGTATAGACTAAGGATGAGAGAGGGAAGGCATGGTTGTCTACGTGGCATTGATCTAGCATGATAAAATCTCCTTGAATTCATGAAAGGGCTATTCAGTTTGACATGAGCTATCTTTTTGTGCTATGTTATGACACTCTTACATCTTTTACTCTAGTATCATTTACTGTGTATTTTTGAGTAGATACCTAAGATGGATCCTTTCTATGTTCATACGTGTCCTTGTTAGTGTGTCGCACTTGTGTATCCCTTTCATTTCATGTTGTGCATGAGAGTAGACCTTGTTTCCCTCACTCGCTTAATTGAGTGTTTGGGGCCTTGTGTTTATATCCTAAGCATAGTGGGGTGGACCTGAGGGTTCCACATGGTCGGGTGGCGTTGCTAACCACCATTGGGGATTAATGGATTTGCTTCTGTAGGTTTGAGAAGGATCTTTTCATTTTCTTCAGTCAACTTGCTAGTGATTTAACATTTATAAATGTGATTATGTTTGTATCATTTGAGAAGAATTGTAATTGAAACTTGATATTGATTCATGAACACTCCTTAGGGAGATTGATGTGAATTTAATTTAATATAATAATAGAATAGTTTTAGGTGGATCGATGTTAGAACTGACTACTAATATGAGAATGTATGCCTTTTCTTTTTCACGGTAAAAGGTTATCATAGGCACATTTGGTTTGGTGCATAAAATGAACCTAGATGTAGATGATAAATGAATGTAATGTTAAAAAAGATTCATTATTGATTTATGTATCCTAGATCATGTTTAGATGTGTTTCATTGTAGCAACATATTGATGTATGTTTTATCTTCCACTTGTGTATAGTGTTTGTTATATTATGTTACATTAGATGTTACTTATTTTTTAGAAAATAAAAAATTACCACGATGTTGATTTATGTTAGTTGTTAGTCCTATGGGGTTCCTTAGCAAGGCATTATACTTTACATGAAGACTTTACAAGAAGACTTGTCGAGGTATCACATTCCAATTTCAACATTTCAATTCAGATCTAGTCTTTGAACATTTAAAGGCACACTATACACTTCAATTCAATTATAGGGTTAATTTCAAAACCCCTATCAACAACGTAATTTCTCTTATTATGTGTGTAGGTAGCTTATTTAGAAAACATAGTTATGGATTCAGGAAGAACATATAGAGTCCTATAGATACAAATTTTGTAGAGATAAAAAGTGGAGGACAAGGTCACACTAAGCACCTATGTTCAACAATTTTGTGGTAAAAATTCAAGCAATTACTCAAAATTGCATCTTGACTTTGAAACAATTGTTGTTCGCATCCAACTGCTCGAGTACAAGGATGCCCTAAGAACCATTATCCTACAATTTTGAGCCTACATTTTAGATACAAGTTCCTCTCTACTTCCTCATTTTAGATCTATACTTTATGTCTGCATATATGATTTGAGCCTATTTGTGCATGTTTATTACTATTAATTTCACACCTTTAGTCCTAGATCTTGCATTCAATTTGCATCTTTTCATAACTCATTTTCAACTAACTCAAGGAGACTTTAATCTACCTTGTGCTCAGTCCTTTTCAATTAGGTTTATGATTGAGGCAAGTGGATTCATTCCTCTTCTTGAATGTAATCATTGTGGAAATAGATCTAGTTCCTAGTTTGCATGCATAAACTTGTGAACCCTATTTCCCAAACCTTTACATTTTTGGTGAACTCGATGTAGTGCTTGCATTGCTTCTGATTTTCATTTTCAAATCTGATTTGTATGTAATTAATTAATTCACATTTTCAATCATTTCTAAAATATATCATTTATGCACTTAAATTATGTTATTTTCAAAGTCTAATTCACAAAAACCCTAAATATTTTCATGAAATTGACTTGTGGGTTTCTTAATTTTTGATTTATATGATCATATTTGATTGTTATTTCATGTTATTTTTATATTTAGAAACATTTATTGTTCAAATATGTCATTAATTTAGTGTAATTTTCTGGTTATTCAATCATCTATTAGGAAATTGCATTGTCTAATCATTTCTTTTGATTACATGAGAGGCATTGTGAGTACAAATTTTTTCATTAGCCTTGTCCTCTATGTGTATGAGTTTCACTACCATTTAGCCCACATCCAATATTGTGGTGAGACGAAGTTTAGACTTATGGCTTCCCAAATTTTAAATACTATGGGGTGTGAGCTTGGGTTGACTAATCTATTCCATGGGAACTTGGGTGAATCCTCTATTCCTACACAAGAAATACCTAACATTATGGAGAAATAGTCACCTTGTATTTCTCATAATGAGGATGACTCCTTAAATCGAGTAACTATTAACCAATTAAGGAATCTTGACCATGAGTTGGAAGGCTTCAACAATGGATGGGTCAAAAACACTTAAATAGTGAGGCAATGGACCCTTGATTGAAGGCTTTAGGAGAATGATTCAAAGTGATGAAATTGGTGTGGAAGTTTTGTATGACATTGCTCATATTGTTGACACTATGTTATTCCAATGATTAGTTGTACCAAAGCCCTTGGTCTTTCCAATCCTACAAATCAAGTTGAGCATTCCATTCCTATGCCTACATCTTTGCCTAATGTGCCTGCAAATAAATCTTCCATCATGGATATCTCTACACAAAATGTTAATCCTACACATGTTAGTAATGGGGACAATCCTTCCAATTGATACTCCAACATATCTCCTTCCACTAGCCTTCCATTTATGTTACAACCATCTCCTATATGCACATATTATAATGTTCCACCTTCCTATTCTCAAGCTTCATCCATTTATCCTAATATTACACCTCCATCAAAAACCAACATGTCCAATTCCAACTCATCCATCGAAGCCACTATAAACAATCTAGCTCAAAGTGTCTAATCTGTACTACAACAATTGGCTTCCTTAACCCAATTTGAATTCAATGTCCCTATAATAGATATGGGTAGTCCACTTTTTGATGACATTGTCCATACTCTACAATATGTGGAGGTTCCTCATTTGGAGTTATACAATAGAAAATCTGACCTCTAGACTCATGTGAAAATATTTCAAACATTGTTTAGTGACTTCTCTCATGATAATAGAATCATAGCAAAACTATTCACCCATACATTGAGAGATAAGGATTTGCAATGGTATTGTTCTTTTCCTCCTTGATCAATTTATTCTTTTCATCAATTGCCTAATGCATTTGTGAAACATTTTCAAAATAATATTGGTCCTCAAATTAATTTAACTAATTTGAGGCATTGTAAACAAGGAGTTAAAGAAAAAGTGATTGATTACATGGGTAGATACAAACATTTGCATTGACAAATTTCTTATCATGTGCTTGATGGTGATCAAATAATTTTAATTAATAATTTGCAAAAGGATATTTGAGAGAAGATTCCATTTTTTTGATTTTACATCTTTCACACATTTATGCACAATGCCTCATAATTATCAACTTTAAGTGAGTCAATTTGAAATGTCTTCATCAATGACTCCGATTGATAAAAATGAAGATACTCAACATCAATCATTTCAAAAGTTTTAAAAATAAAACACAACTTTCATCAAAGATCAATAACAATTCTTCCAATAACGTTTATACAAAAGTAGAAACTACAACCTTAGGTGTAGCCCCTTTATCATCAATATTTACATGTTATAATTTTACTCCTCTTTTTGAATCATTAAATAGTATCATGCTTACATTAATTATTTCTCATGTGATGAAGCTTCCTCTCATCAAAACCATAGATACCTCTAAGCCTTTGCCAACTTCCTTTAATCCTAAAGCCTTTTCCAATACCATCGTCAACCCGGCCATGATACCGAGAAGTGTTATAGATTGAAGCATGTGATTCAACATCTTATTGATTCCAACACTATAACTATGGAGGGTGTGAGTGATACAAGAAATAAATTCATAGCACCTCCTAATAAAAAATTGCAAATCTTTACCAATCCTTTGCCTTTTCATTATATCAATCTCATTGGGCCTAAACCTACAAATAATATAGTTCCTAATGATATTTATGTAGATGCCAACAATGTTGAGAACCTTATTTAGCAATTCAAGCCTAAACCTAAACATGGCATTACCTTTGACTCAAGAGAGACGATTGATGCACCTGATGGACCATTATACATTACTACAAAAATTAAAGGAAAGCTCTCATAGGGAGTGCTCATTGATCTAATATGTATGGTGAATGTTATTAGTGAAGAATATCTTTATACTCAATACTTTTATCAAGATACTTATGATAAATTTGATGTTATGATTAAGACACATGATGGATTTATTTTTCCACTATATGTTCCATCATTGTTCCTATTGAGGTTGGTACTATGTATTTGGACATAATTTTGTTCTTGTTAGAGTTATCTTCTATTAGCTAATAACTATTTATTTAATTATTTGTCTATTATACTCTATGCTTAAGCTAAACTTAGGAATCTTATAATTCTTTAGGGTTTTGAGTATCCTTTTATAAGGATTCTCTCTTTGTATTTTCATAACAATTGCAATTATTGAATTGCATTCTTGTTGCATAATCAATATGACTCCTCTTTTCTGGATCTCTGAATTCTGGCCTCCATAGCTTTTTTGCTTCTCCCTTCTGTGACAGGTTTGCATGTAGGTGATCTTTGAGAGCTGTAGAGTTGATTTTTCCTCAACTCCAATAGTTCTTATTCCCACCTCTGAGCAATTTCATGTAAGTTGGGGCATCCTTGGCTCAATTCCATGAAAGATATCCCTTCTACCTTAATAAATGTTTGAAGTTTTCTCATGATGGGCATATTAAAATAGTCAATCATATTCTTTGTAAGCCCTTAATAAGATGTGGAATCTTCACCCTATATTGGTTTTGGCTTCTGAAATTTGAAACATTGAAACCTTGAGAATATATCCCTTTCCCATCTTATCAAAAATTCCAACATGCAATGATATCAACCTTGATAAAATGTACTGATCCTTCACCTATGGATATTCCTCCTTGTCATCTTGGACCTAGACTCCATCCTACACCTTCTATTCTTCTTTTTTTGCAGTCTCACTTCCTACAAATTACAAAGGAAAGTTCCCAAAATCCTTTATCTCTCAACATAGTAAGTTTTCATCCATTCCTCCCTACAAATGAAGAAAATAAGCTTACGTTGATTGATCCCCAACCTTCACAAGTTTCTAGTTAAACCAAGAGAAATCATCGTGCGAGAGACCATCGATTAAGATGTCATGATTATAAGGCTCATGAGCTTGCTTCCCAAACTATTTCCTCTCCTAATATGCCAAGTGTTGACTTAGTCCCATTTTCCCAAGCTTTTCCTAGCCCAAGGGAGGAAGTTCATCTTAATCAACCATGCCAAGTTAAAACTATCTATGAAAAATGATGATTCATTTCCATTATGCATTACACATCCTATTATGATTAATTTGGATGATGATGATGATGATGCTAATAATGTTATTGATGATAGCAATGTTTATACTAATGATTATGATGATATGTTTGAGTTTAATTACAACTCATCTTTAAGATTTTTGAAAGCATTAATCCTAGCTACCAGTGACAAAGAAAGTGACTCATAATTAGAGCATGGTCCTTGTTTGGAACTTTTCATAGCTCCATTTACTGTTCTTTTTCTGGGTCCTCTTGCATCTTGTCCACCATCCCTAAAAGGTGTTGAGCAAGACTAGGAATTGAATGATTTGCTAAACTAGCCTCACTTGTGTAGTGGATTCTATTTTGTGTTTTTGCTTGCATGTGATGTGCTTTCCTTGTGATGTTCTCCTTGATATGTCCTTGTGTTATGTTAGGATCTCTTTGGATAACCCTTATTTATTCAATAGCACAAGGTAATGAGGAGGATGAGTTTATTGTGACATTATTCTATTTGTATCTCAATTCTTCTATATGTCGTATTCATGTTATATCATAAATGTGCTTTTGTGCTGTCTACTTGGGGATGATGCAAAGCTTTGAGATCTCTCTTTTTGTTCTCTACCGTGTTGACCCAAAAATATTTATGTTATTTATTTTATGTTCTCTTCTTCTATCATGTTTGTGGTTTCATTACCTTTGGGAGATGAGGTTAATTCATTACAATTATACTTGATATACATATTCTATCAAATATGCATATTGTCCCTTTTGTACTCTATATAAATATTTTATACTTGATATACATTTTTAATCAGTTATAAAATTCATTAAAATAGTAAGAATCATTTCATTCCTTTATGTGTACTGGATTACAAGGATTGTAGGATCATGTCCTAGTTACTGGATCCCTTTTGTACTTTTTTTGTCATTGTGCTCCATTGCCCTTTGATTTGTCCTTGTCTAGGGGCACATCATTATGGAAATGTGCTTGTCTTTGGGATGCACATATTCTATCTTAAAGTCATTTCTCTTGGTAAGGCACACACAATCACTTTACCACGGGGACATACATTCTTCTCTTTGTTACACTTTGTGCACACATGACAAGATTTGGTTTGTACACTTTGATCACACACCACGACATGTCAATTAAATATTTAGATTACTTTGCAAATTGGGCCTATTTCTTTGTAATCTTTTGCATAGATTTTGCTGTTCAATTTTTTCTTACTCTACATGACTCATAGTAAGCATAAGCCTTAATAGGCCAACATAGTCATTCTTTCTCTTCTCTTCATGTGTTTCTCCTTTAATTTTGATATTATATTGATAAGATCCTAAGTCCCTGAGGGCTTGGGGTGTCTTGCCTCTTTAATATCTTGATAGAAGTTTTTCAATACTACTATCTACTTTACCGAGAGTATGAGTGTAGGCTCATACTATCACTAAAGTGGGGTCTAAATGCAGCATTGTAAATTATTCCCATATACAATTTTATCTTCACTTAGGCCTTACTTTAGCATTTTAGCCTTCCATGCTTTGACCATGTTTGGTTTTTCTTACATGGGCTTAAAATTGCAAATTTCACTTAGCATCTGGATTAGTAGTCTATTGTTCAGTCCTAATACATTGGACAAGGATACCCTAGGTCCCCTTGTCTTGGACAACAGTTGCATAGGTTCCCTTGTCCAACTTAAAGGGGCCGAATTTTGGAGCCTCCAATGGTAAAAAAATATGGGTAGGAATTCCCTTCTTGTGTCGGCTTGCTTCAAAATTTCACACATGTTTCATGAGGTGAGGTATAAAAGCAAGCCTTACCCCCTCATTTGAGACATCTATATTACATAGATCAACTCAAATTTTCAAATTCAAGTTAAAAAGAAATCAAGTATTATCAAGGCAATGAAGGAGAGATCAAGTATCTAGATTTCAAGTAGTCAAGATGGTATCCATGATCAAGATATTACAAAGACATTCCTATATTCCTACATGATAATTTCAGTTTAGATCTAGTTTTCTACCTTTTTAAGACATGCTTTACACTTGAATTATATTTTAAATTAAATTCAATTATAGGGTTAATTCCAAACTTGGGGTTTGGCCTAGGCATACCCCTATCAACAATACAATTTCTCTTCTTTTGTGTGTAGGTGGAATATTCATAAGACACAGTTATGTGTTTGGGAAGAGCATACAAAGATATACAGATCCACCTTTTGTAGAGGAAAAAATTTGAGGATAAGGTCACCCTAAGCACCTATGTTTGACAATTGTTTTGTGGAAAATCAAGGAATTACTCAAAATTGCATCTTGATTTTGAAACAACAACTAGTATCCACATTCAATGGTGTAAATACAAGGACACTCTAAGAACCATTGTCTTGCACTTTTGAGCCCACATTTCAGAAACAGGTTCCTCTCCACTTCCTCTTTCGAGATCTATACTTTATGTCATTTGAGTTTGTTTGTGCATGCTGATTACTATCAATTGAACACACATTTAGCCCTAGATCCTACATTCATTTTACATATTTCCATAGCTCATTTTCAAATAAATCAAGGAGACTTGAATCCACCTTGTACTCAGTCCTTTTCACTTGGGTTTCTAATTGAGCCAAGTAGGTTCATGCCACTTCTTAAATGTGATCATTGTGAAAATAGGTCTAGTTCCTAGTTTGCATGCATAAACTTGTGAATCCTATTTCCCAAACATTTATAGACTATCATATAGAACTTCAAGTACTTTAGTTTAAAAAAATAGCCTCAATTGGGCACCCAAATCAAAATTTATGGCTCCTAGAATTTGTACTAAAACTGTAACATTTCTTGGGTGAGAAAAAGGGACAACTGAATTCTTGTGGCACCCAAATGAGAGTCAGAGTTTTGTGATATCAAAAGAGATTGTTAAAAAGCTCCAAGTGAGTCAATTTGAATCCTCTTCCTCAAAGGTTCTGATTAATAAGAATGAAGATACTTAGCATCAATCATTTCAAAAGCTTCAAAAAATAAAAATTTCTTTATCAAGATAAATAATAATTCTTCCAATCATAATGATACACAAGTGACAACTACAACCTCAAGTGTAGCCTCTTTATCATCAATCTTTACACGTAATTTTACTCCTCTTCCCGAATCCTTACATAGTATCATGCTTAGATTAATTAATGCTAATGTGATGAAGCTTCCTTTTGTCAAACCCATAGATACCTCTAAGCCTTTTCCATCTTACTTTTACCCTAAAGCCTTTTTCCAATACCATCATCAACCTAGCCATGATACTGTGAAGTGTTATAGATTGAAGCATGTGATTCAGGATCTTATTAATTCCAACACTATAACTGTGGTGAGTGTGAATGATAAAAGAAATAAATATGTGCCACCTTCTAATAAAAACTTGCAAACCCTTACTAATCATTTTAATTCTCATTCTACAAATCTCATTGAGCCCAAACCTTAAAATAATATAGTTCTTGATGATATGTGTATAAAGGCCAACAATGTTGTGAACCTTATTGTGAACCTTATTGAGCAATCCAAGTCTAAGTCAGAAACCTGAAATTACCTTTAACTCAAGAGAGATTATTGATGCACCTAATGGACATTATACATTACTACAAAAATTAAAGGAAATTTCTCATGAGGAGTGCTCATTGATCTAGTATGTACGATGAATGCTATTACTGAAGAACATCTTTACACTCAACAATTTTATCAAGACACTTACGATAAATTTGATGTTATGATTAAGATGCATGATGGATATATTTGTCCCACTATATGTTCGTTAATTATTCCCCTTGAGTTTGGTACTAAGTGTTTAGATGTTACCTTTTCTATTGTCCCTACCTTTGACCAATTTGTGTGAATTTGGGGCATCCTTGGTGCAATTTCATAAAAGCTATCCCTTCTACCGTTCATAAATATTTGAAGTTCCCTCATGATGGACGTATTATCATGATCAATCATAGTCTTTATAATCCCTTAGAAAGACATGAAAACTTCACCCAAGATTGATTTTGGCCTTGGAAACTTGAAGCTTTGAAACCCCGAGAAGATCTCCTTTTCCTATCTTATCAAAAATTCAAACATGAAAGGATGTCAATCTTAAGTAAACCTAAGGATTGTTCACCTATGGATATTCCTCCTCCTCCTCCTCCTCCTAGACTTGGAATATTTTGTACACCTTCTATTCCTCCCATGTATGTTGTGTTTCCACCTTCTACATCCGACAAAGGAAAGCACCCAACATCCTATGTGTTAGACAAATTTTGTAATGCCCACTCTTGAGCAGACTCTTATTTCATTTTGGATTGATTTGATCGGACCTTTATTTTGTGTGATGGATATGATTTGACTTATATGATGCATGGAAATTAATTATGACTACTTACATTTTTAGTTGATGATTTTGATGATAGATATTACATGACCTTATACTGTTGATATTATTGTCTGTGGTCATGACTAGTTATGATTTCTAGATGGTTGGTAATGGTACCTTGGTTATCATGTGCTTTGATAGATTTCATAGATCATGCCTCATTTTGAAATGGATATACTAACCCTATTTTGATTTACTTATGATGCGATGTTTCATGATTTGTATGCTCATTGCATGGATACTGTTTGACTATCTTTGTGGGGGATCAACGCCACATCACTCATTGCGAGTGGGATGTGTCGTTGCGATATCCCTCCACTTTCCTGTCTTGTATGTATTTATATATATATATATGTATATGCACATGTATCTTCGTTGTGGTTTCAGGGTTGCATTTACCTAGTCATTCATTCCCCCCTGGCTTTACAGGTGCGAGCATGTCTTTCCTGATGGCAAATATGTGGTTCGGAGATGTTGTTGGTTCCCTACCCACACTCTAGGTCCAGGTTGTCATAAGTCCTTGTCGTTAGTCTTGGCAAATTTCACCATGTCGAGTCAATTGTTGTAAGTTGTGAGTATGTGGAATGGTGAGTTTGATTGTTTAGTTTATTTAATTTACTTAAATTTGTGATTTATTGACTATAATAATAGATTAATTATTTAATCTATTTAATCGTGATTTTTATTTAGTGATGAATTGATTATTTAATTTATTTAAATATCGGCGATAAATGATTTATCGTAATTCAGTGATTATTTAATAATAAATTATGAATTTTACTAGTGCCAGTATTATCTTAATTTATTATAATTTAGCGATTTTTTCGTTTATTTAATTATTTTCGCAATTTAAATTAATGTTTTATTGAGATCTTATTTAATATTTAATGTTTTCAGTTGAATTTAATTATTGCATTTATTTATTTATTTCGCTTTAATTACTTTATTTATTTAATGTTGATTTTTGATTTTTGATTTATTTTATGAGTTGATTATTTAATGTTTAAATAATATTTTGATTTGAATAAGATGAGAGCAATATGTTTCTATTCTGATTTTTAAACTAAAATGGATTTTTGAATCCCATAAAAAGAAATGGGAAGTATAGTTATTATATTATATAGTTGTAGGAGGGAAGACTATTTCAAAATGAAATATTTCTATTGGCCGAATAGAAGGCTAGGGTTTTCAATTTCTCTTTTGGATTTTATATGTTCTCATGAATGTATTTTTGGGGGGTTCTTCTTCCTCTTCATCTTCTTCGGGTTCTTCTGGTTTTTCTTCTTCTTTCTCCCCTTCTGCAACTATTTTTTGGGAGCATTTTTGGAGGATTGGGAATTGATTGAAGGGTTTGTGTTGTAGCTGGGAGCAGTGGTCAAGATTCTTCATTAGAGGCTCTCTTCCATAACACAAGAGAGAGGTTGGCCTCTTGTTGCTTCTTCTTTCTTTGTATTGTTATCTGAATTTGTTGTTGAGTGTCTTCATTGTGATTGAGATTTTGTATTATTATTGTGAAATCTGAATGTTATTAGAAAGCATGCTTGTTGTTTAATATCCATGATTTATTTATCAGTCTTCTCTGTTAAAACCCTCTTATGTATTATGAATTTACAAATGGGGTGTATTGCTTGCTGTTATCATAGTATTCTCTTTATATTTTGGAGGAAAATTTATTTACAACACTGTTATTTAGATGGCCCATTGGCTGTGTGCTATCCCCATATTCTATTTGCTCTTCCTACAACCATATGCCCTGTCGCCCCCTTCCTTTTTAATTGTTGGGTTTCTGTTGTGTTTTGGGTTGAACCCACCCATGGGTTTGGTGCTTAGCACCACCCACAATGTGGTGGTGTGCTGTTGCACCACCACCATGTCGTGGTAGGTGCTTTGCACCCCCTCATGGCATGGAAGGTGCAACACCAACCATGTCGTGGTGGTGCCTAGCACCACTCACAACAGGGTGAGTGTTGCGGCACCTCCCATGTCATGGAGGGTGCAAGCACCACTCCATGACATGGTGAGTACAGCTGCACCACCATGTTGTGGTGGGTGCAACAACACCGACACAATATGGTGAGTGATCTGCACCAAGCATCACGTGCTGTGTGATGCCATGGAATGCATGCTGTTGGTGAAATACATGCCTAGATAGTAGTGAGCATTGTTCTTGTTATTTTATTTTTGTTTCTATTTGCAATTGCCAGATGGGTTTGCCATTTGACATGTTAGTTATTATATTGTTGTTTATCTTTTCCAAATTTGATTTTGTAATTGTTGAACCCAAAATATTAATTGATGAGTTTGGAAATGAGTTTATACATTCAGTTTATGTTGTCGGTTCAACGTTTAATTTGGTTTAGTATATTTTTAGATTTGTCTTGGGCAATAGAAGGTGTTATGATTTTAGTTATGTATCTATTTGGTGGTTTATTTTGCTGTGCGAGTTTATGCATTTTGTTGTTCATGAGTTCATGAGTTCTTGATGATCATGTTAAGTCTAGTTGTGATTTCATTGAACCCTGTGAGTTATAGCACGGGCTAAGCGTATTGCAAACGCTGTCCCATTTTATGTATTGTTTTCATTGTGAGGGTCATATTGCGTAATGTGTCATGTTGTATTTTAAGTATCAAAGGCTGTCTTGTGTATGTGGTGTTTCAAATTGATTTATATGTTCAGATTTTGATGCCATTGTTTGGATGTAAGATTTGATTGAGTATTTGAATCTGTTTCATGATGTTTTGCCATGGGAGTTATTTTGTGATGCTACTAATTTTAAGGACAACAAGTGTGAAGACCTTGTTGGATTTTTGTTGATTTGGTTGCAACGATTTTATGACTTGGTTTATGTATCTTAGAGCCTCTTGTGATGCTGATTTTGGGTCCATGTAAGGGAGTGGGATCCTTTGCGACACCTGGGGTCATGAGAGATGGACTATCATGAGGCTCCTTGTAAGGATGCATGAAGTCCATACCTCTTGGGCCTAAAGGAGTTTACCTTGACTAAATAAGTGGCAACTAATTAATGAATGGGCTTGGGTAGTTAGATAAGTAAACATATAATAAATGATGGTGCCTCATGACTCAGTCCTAGGGAAGATGTTTTAGGTTGAGCATGAGAAGACCATGGAGATGGTAAGCTAATCTCCCTTGGTCTCTCATAGGTTGAGGTGGCTTCGCATGCCCTTAGGCTAGAGCCTTGTTTTTGGTACGACATGTGATGACACTCCCTTGTACATGAGTTCCCTTGTGTTTTTACATTTGCACTTATGCCTTGATGTTTGGTCGACCTCTAAGAATTTTCTTGTTGTTATCGCATCGGTGTTGGTACATTTGTTTGAAAGTCTTTGTTGGTGTTAGTCCCTTTGGTAGAAGCGTCAACCTAGGCTTAGTGTATGTGTTGGGACCTAGTGACATCTCCTAGCTTGGGGGTGGTTTCTTATAGGTTCCACATTGGTCAAGTGGTTGGAGCTTTTTTCCATTGGGGTTTTCCCCTTCCTATTGTTGTTCTTCTTGTGTGTGGATTTGGATCTTCTTTGTGATGGCTATGGATTCTTTGGAGTAGATTTATGTACTATATTTCTTGTCATATGAGCTGTAGTAAATTTATAATAGTGTAAGAAACATTTGTAAGGCTGAGTAAGCCTCATTTATATATATGATTATGTAATGGTAACATGTAGATTCTTATTTATCAATAGTTGGAAATTGTCATGCCATCTTTTGGGAAGCATTGTAACTATCTGAAAGAGTATAGAATTTTGAGATGTTTCATTATTAGATCAGTATATTAAGTATATTTAAATAATCAACTTTTATGTTGTAAATTGTCATATGTTGTATTGTATTCAACGAGTTGTATGTCTGAATTCATTATGGAAGTAGATTTGGGCAGCAAGTTAAATATTTATGTGGTATAACACTTGTATATGTAGCTAGATCTATGCTATAATGTAGAAAGATGTAATGGTGTACTTTCATGTATATGTGAATGCAATGTAGTTAGTTGTAGAATTCTGAAATGTATGGACCACACTTGATTAAGAGCTCATTAGTATCATGGCTATAACAAACAATTGATGCATGGTTGGAACTATAATTATTAAAGAATATAAGAGGATTTAGTATGCATTATGTGTTTGGGCAGCAATAGGAACATTTTAATTATGGTAGTATTAGTTCATCCTTAGCATATAAGGATCAGGTTTTCTTGCAACATGTAAGCATGTAGATTGTAGGATTGTTGATTGTGAATCTAATGTATGGATTAAGAATCATTAAGTTAGTAAGTAAGAAAGTGGTGGAGTCAATGTACCCTAGGAACTATTTGAGACTTTGTTAACATGTTTCTACTTGTGTCAAAACATAGTTAGACATTTAATGTAAGATTCAACTAAGATGATTCAAGTGTGTTAATTTGTGCTCACATTGCCTAGATAAGGTTAGATAGAAACTTATTAGTTAAACAAAAAAAAATCTACTCCATTTCTAGGTTGTTAGTGTGAGTTCCCTGGGGTTGTTGGCAGGCGCACCACAGATCTGATACTGGGAGAAAACTAAGAGGGGGGGGGGTGAATCAGTTTTCTACCAATATTCATAATTAATACAAATTATAACCTTTATAATCAGTTTTCTACCAATATTCACAATTAATACAAATTATAACCTTTATACCAGAGCACAAAGAAACCAATACAATGAAAGATAAATCATGAAAGCACATGACACACAACACCAACATTTTTGACGTGGAAAACCCGGTAAAGGAAAAAACCATGGCGGGAAACCCTACCCACAATCAGATAATACTTTTACAGCAGTATGTGCAATAATTACAATGGGGATTGCACTTGTAATCAGGCCAACCGCCTAGAGCGCACTGCTCATCACAAAAGAGAAGTCTCACTGACTTACAAAAGCATCAGACTACAATCCGGAGAAAATGAACTATGAAAGTAGCATCTCCTAATACTTGATACAATTTTGGTTAAGCACAGATGTCTACCCTGCAACACCAAATCCTTCACAACCTTCCGCTAAATGATACATCATTGTTCAGACATAAACCCTTCTCTGATAATGTAGACATAACCATCGATACCATCCATATCCAAATTATATGAATAAGTCACCTATAAATACAAATTATCAACCTTAATGATAAGGCCGACTAAATCCTAAACCCATAATTACAAAAATTACATTACACGATATCACTAGACCAATATTATGATTTGCATTACATAGCATGGACCTAATTCAAATTCCCAAATAATTATAACCACCGAAAATCAATCTAAGACCAATCACCAACACATTTCACCAACCGGTAGAAACTCTCAGTACAATAACACATAATATCTAACCGGATCCAAATAGGATCACCATATCAACATGCCAGCCAATGTGAAGCCACCAAACCATTAGAACATGATCAAGAAGAACCTTCAGCATGTTAGAAACCATTCCCATAAGCTGGGTGAATAATCTCTTAACCATATCATCAAATATTGCCAACCGGTAAAGCTAACCGGTACTAGGAAATACCAACCGGGAACATAAGCGATAGCTTCCGGAGCACAAAATCATGAACCAACAGAATATGAAAATCATATATCCATCCCGACTAACCATCCAAAAACTAATCTAGGATTCTGATAATTTTGGATTAGAATCACAACCAAAACCAAGACAAACACCAAGTCTAACTGAGATAGGTCCAACCGCGATAACAAAACCATATCCAATAGGGATACAGTGTTGAAATCAATGAAAAAACTTAACCAAATCCAACAAATTACCAATTTGTGTGTGAAAAAGTGAGAAGAGGTCTGATAGCTGTAGGCACAACACTTCAATTAAGTCATTACATGTATGGTTAGTAAATCAATAATCAATAAATAATAAACCATAAAAAAGCAACTTATTGCCTTCTAAAAGATGCGAGTATAAGATTGCTCTCAGATTTTTATAAGCAATACCAGTGACTAGACTACGCCAAGATGAAGGATTTAATCTATATGATATTAAACTATATGGATGCAAGATGGATGAATAATTCAAGCAATAACGAATTCAAGCAATAATGGAATAAACTAAATATGGATGCAAATAATCTAAAAAAGCACAATGTATTCAATGACTCCAAAGCAAAATCAACATAATAATAATCTCCAAGTGTGTTCTCAAAAATCTCTGGGGTGTTTTGAATGAGAGCTGAAGGTTGAATTTATAGAGAATTACAAAAAAACTCAATTTAGGATTAATTGAAAATAATTGCGAAATCAAGTTCAGTTAACCTTGAGATAGTTTCCAATTATAGTTTAATTGAAATGCATCTAAATTAGAAATTCAAGTTGCATTGGAAATAAGATTTAATTAATTCCATGCACTTGTGATAAAAATAGATAAATCTTTGATTTATTCAAGAAAAGAGTCTATGCAACTGAACTTCTTTTTCTCAAAAGTTGTGAGTTCCAATTTTAGAGAATGATCAATAATTCAATTAATTGCTTTTCCAATTTCAAGTTCTAAATTTAGAAGAAGAAATAATATCTCAAGTTTGATTTCTCTCTCAATTCAATTCTTTTATTTAATTTTCAATTCAACTCTTGCTTTGTAATTAATTCCTCTTTTGTAATAAATTAATTCTTTTTTTGCATGATTAAATGGCAAATTTATTAATTAATTAAATATGCTAGGATATTTAATAAATTAAACAGGATAATTGATAAAAAATGATTTTCTTGGAATGTTTCAATTAATTAAATAAATATTTAATTAATATTGAGTAATTGATTTGCCCTGTGACATTTGATGATTAAAGAATTAATAATGTGCTCAAAGTTGATTTAATTGCCTTTGGTTAGGACCTTGGTGATGTTGTCGAGATTAGGGGCCCATGGTTTAGATGACCATTTTTAGAGTATTACATTTGCCCCTCTTTGAATTAATGTGCGAGCAACACGTTGGTTCAAAGAATAGTTGATGTCTAGGAGATGCCAGTTCTGAACTTGATTGATCACGAACCAGATGAAGAGAAAGGTGTTTAGCTTGATTTGAAGCAAAGAAGTTGAATAGAGTTGATCAAAGCGATACCGATCCTGAACTTGATTGAACTAGGAACGATAGAGAGCAAAGATACTAAACTTGACCTTGATTGATCAAGAAGTGGATCTTACTGATCTAGAACTTGATTGAACTAGACACAGCGAGCGAAGATAAAATCAATCTTGAACTTGATGGATCAAGATACGATGAGCAAAGATAAACTGTCCAACTTGATTTGATGCGATGAAACTAAACACCTACTTAGATTGAGTGTGTGATCAAAGATACTCTTTAAAATTTTGATTGAGTTTAAACAAATAATCAGCTTGATGTAAAGCGATGAAACTCATTAATGTTAAGAGACTGATTCAGATGAAGACAAATATTAGCTTGATTTGAAGAGATGAAACTGATGTGCCCCTAGCGATTGATTCGATTCAGATGATCGAGAGATCTCAACTTGATGTGAAGCGATGAAGCTGAGATGCCCCTTAGCAATAAGAATTTGATTTGATTTTCTTTATTTGAAAAGATTTTTTCTCGAATTTTGATGAAGATTTGAAAATTTTCTTGACTTTGAAGATGTGAGGTCATGAGTATGCCCCCTTGGGAGTGAAATTGAAAGATAGTGAGGGTACAAGATTTTAGGCAATTTTTGGCAATGATAATTATTTGAGCACAAATGATTTTGAGGAATATTTGAAAATTTGGCGTTGATTGATGAGAAGGTGAGCGAAAAGTTGTTGTGTAGAATAAAATTAAGATTCAACATTGATTCATGAGAAATTGAGCGCAATTTGAAGAAAGAATGAGCATTTGATGAAAAAGCGCTAAGTGGTCCAAATTTTGTGAAATTGACTAGCAAAATGATCTCAAATTTCGATCTCGATCCCAAAAATGGATCAAAATGGGCGAATTAGCTAAGGGTACAATTTTCATGTCCATCGAAGCAAGTTGAAAAATTAGGGTTTTGGCTATATAAGGGGTAAAAGTGTCATTTTCAATTCATTTTAACCCTCCAAGTTTGAAAATTCAAAAAGCCTTCTACGAAGAAAAATGGTGGTCCCCACTTGTGAGCATCGATTCAAGCACCAGAGATGACATAATGAACCTCGGGACTATGAGCCAACGGTAAGTGATCGATCTAAACCTTTTATTCATTTCATTTTGAATTTTTTTGTTGATTTTTCAAGTTTTTGGCATGTTGAAGTTGGGCTTTCATGTTTTGTCATGTTGATTTCTAGCGACAATAGTTAGATGGCTTGATAGCTATGGTATGGAGACCTTACAGGGGTTTAGATCCATGGAATGACTGGAGGATCTTACACAAAGATCTATTTGTTACACTCCCACTCATTGTCAGATCGCAAACTGTGGTGGAGCGATTCGTGGTATCTCGAGTGATGAGGTAGTATGGTAGGCCTTAGGGGATCTCGCAGGAGTTCACAACATACGGGAGATATGATGATGAGGAGAGGTAGGGATGGGCACCGAGGTTATCTTATGCCTTAGGTATGCAGGAGGTGACTGGATTGCAACGACTTCGGTGGGACTATATGGATGACATTGTAGATGCAGGGGTATTGCCCCAGTACAGGGATTGGTTCCAGCAACATCCATTCCCTAAATTTATAGATCTGACAAAGCAGGCACTTTGTATTAAGGAGATTGAGGATGATGCCCCTACACAGGGACAAGGACAGAGAAAGGGACTGGGACAGAGAGCCGAGGCTCCGAGGCGGACAGGTGGTGATCCTAGTGCTAGCAACAACAGGGTTCTAGCTGGAGTTAGACAATAGAGGGGTGAGGGTGGATCCCTAGGTAGTGTTGGTGTTAGGTTGGGTGGAGGTGAGGAGGAGCGAGTAGCTCCTAGATAGGTCTGACAGAGGCAGGAGGAGCAGGGTGAAGCTGGAGGTGGAGATGGGGGTGGAGAGCTTGAAAGAGAGCAGGGGGCTGACGCAACATGGTCGATGAGAGTACATCTAGAGGATCTGCGGTCATAGTTGACAGTGGCACAGACTCAGTTGGTAGAGCGAGACCGACAAATAGTAGATCTTAGAGTAGAGATAGATCGTTAGGTCTCAGAGATGAGAGCAGAGAGGAGGGCAGAGACAGACACTTTGCTGTAGGAGGTTTTGCACCAGACCAGTCGGGTGACTTATTACGTTGCAGCTTACAACATAGCTATTCCTGTAGCACAACAGGTTATACCGTACTTGCAGTATGTGGCACAGTCAGAGGGATCTTGGGCACCTCATCGGGATCTTGGTCAGCAGGCTCCACCTCCTCCACCAGGCGATGAGGGAGAGGCCAAGAGCTAGATATTCTTTTTGTAGCTCTAAGATTTTTTTGTAGACACACCCATTTTTTGTGGCCTATACGATTCTTGCTCCGATGGGAGTTTGTATATGTTAGTTGAAATCATTTTTTACTCTGAGACTTGACGATTATATATATATATATATATATATATATATATATATATATACGATTCTTGCTCCGATGGGAGTTTGTATATGTCAGTTGAAATCATTTTTACTCTGAGAATTGATGATTATATATATATATATACGATTCTTGCTCCGATGGGAGTTTGTATATGTCAGTTGAAATCATTTTTTACTCTGAGACTTGACGATTATATATATATATATATATATATATATATATATATATATATATACGAGATCTGATTGGACTTCATAGTAATTGTGGCGATCGATTATGAGATGTCTTCTATATGCTTTATTCTATATGTATGCATTGTTTTTTATTTTATTTAGCATAGATGTATGTAATGCAGATGAATATGAATGTTTGTTTTTGTTTCTTTTCATATGCAAATAAAAAATGAGTAATGAGTGATGCAAAAATTTATTTTATTTTTCTATGCAATAAGGTGAATGCAAATGAGTAATAATGAAATGTATGAAATATATGAATCTATATAAGATGTTTATGTATGCATCTAACATCTCAAAACACAAGTACTCAATCGGAGAAATGATGAAAAAAGAGACCACTTAGCTAAGAAATGATGATGTTTCCAACTCTCATTCAGAAGATAAAGAGATCATTATTATTATACCGAAATCACTCTAAATTCACAAAATACAGAATGAAATGCAAAATGAGATGCAAAATGAAATGCAACCTAAACCTAGTCACTAGATTTAAAATGCTTAAGTTTCATCACTGAGCATAACAAACATAGCAGGTAGATTAGAGTTCCTTTCTTTTCATGTGCAATATTAATGATCTTGTCCGCAATGACCCTTATTTCGTTCATATCTTTGGACAGATTTCGCAAGGACCCAGATTGCATGATAAAGAAATTCCCTCAAAACAGACAAAGAAATGATGGGAACCTCCCTGTAGCATACAAATAAGTGGAGTTGAGGTATGTGTGGCGATTTCACCTTGATGTGAAGGCTCTTATCACAGACACCCAGCTTATTAGATGTTTCTAGATCATCAAAATCATTCTTACAAGTAGAAAACAAAGAAAATATTATGCCCCCAATCCTTGCTCCTCTTAGTCAAGATAGACTTCTTCAAGTTACTCAGAGGGATAATAATCGAAAATCAATATAAAAGACAACATACAAAGTAAATTTTCATTCATAGCTCAAAACTGTTTAGTGATTGTTTTCAATCTTGTTGTTTGCTTGTGTACTCAGTGATAAAACTCTTCAGTAGTTAGGAGACAGGTAACTGACTCAGAGTGGATGACCAGGTTTCACTGACGAAAAGATGACTTGGTTGATACTGCTTAGGATATATAATGTGCTCTGTAGATTAACCTAAGACTAGGACATTAATCAGTTTCAAACCATGGGGGTTCCAACGAACCAGAATGTCACAAAAGTGACTGAAATATATGTACAAGTGATAATAAAGATACATGAAAGCGAGAAATGCCAACGTTGCGTTGATAGATGGAGCGTTGAGTACAAGAGGTGCCTATTTGCTAGGTTTTCACCTACTTGGCATAGATTCATCATTTTTTTTTTACCAAGGTGCCTGTTTACTAGGGCATTTTTTTTCTTTTTTCAAGACTTTTTATGATTTTTATGAGTTTTTTTTCAGGACATTTTTCAGCTGTACAGATTGCTAGAGAAGAGAATGCTAAGTGAAGAATTTCTTCAAATGGAAGGTGTTAATCGGTTCATGGAGCTGTTATCCTTCTGATGTTGAGAGTTGATAGGCACCAGAGACGAAGACTGCAGTAATGATGTAGGGACCCAACCAGTTAGGTTCAAACTTCCCTTTGTTGTCTCGAAACTACTGATTTTTAGGATTTTCTCTCAGAACTAGGTCACCAACCTGAAATTCTCTTTGTCTAACCTTCTTGTTATATCCTCTGGACATTCTCTTTTGATACACTCTGAGATGATCAAACACCACTTGCCGAAACTCATCCAACAATTCAAGTTCTTGCAATCTAGATATTCTATAGTCTTCGTCAGTAACAAGACCTTGCAAAGAAACTCTTAGAGATGGTATTTCCACTTCAATAGGTAATACTGCTTCAGACCCATACACCAAAGAAAAAGGTGTAGCCCCAATAGGTGCTCTAATACTTGTTATGTAAGCCCATAATGCAGGATTGAGTTGTAGATGCCAATCCTTCCCAGATTTGTTTACTGTTCTATGTAAGATAGTCAACAGGTTTTTGTTGGATGCCTCAGCTTGTCCATTACCTTGAGGGTAATATACAGATGACTAGTGTTGTCTAATTTTGAATTTCTCATAAAGCTCATCCATATCTTTATTCTTGAATTGTCCTCCATTATCAGTCACAATGGATGAAGGTATCCCATACCTGCAAATGATATGGTTTAGAATGAATAGAGCTACTTGTTTGCCGGTTGCTTTGATGAGCGAAACCACTTCTACCCACTTAGTGAAATACTCAATGGCAGTTATGATAAATCTATGTCCGCTAGATGATGCAGGATATATCTAACCATTGAGATCAAAGGCCCATTGCTGAAAAGGCCAATGTGTAATGAAGGGTATGAGATCCCTTGCTGGAGCATGTATGAGATTTCCAAGTAGCCAACATTTTTCACAAGTCTTAGAAAAATTTATAGCATCCTTCTCCATGTCTGGCCAATAGTAGCCAACCCTTAGTAGTTTCTGAGCTAAAGTAAGACCATTTGAATGAGATCCACAAATACCTTCATGGACTTCCGATAATGCACGTTTAGACTCTTCAATTTCTAGACACCTAAGCAATGTACTATCCAAACTTCACCTAAACAAATCATTAGCAATGATGACATACCGTGAAGTGTTTCAAGTTAAGTTCCTTTTCTCATTACGGGTAAGATTTTCAAGGATAATTTGGTCTCGTAGATAAGAGTAAATGTGTCTGTATCGGGATGAGTCATGTCCAATAATAGAACAGACTATTTGGGTCTCAGGAGAATCATAGGTAGGGGAATATAACTCTTCCACCAGGAATTCAAAGCGAAAATTGGATTCTTGTAACTCAGGTATAGATGCCAAGGTGGCCATAGCATCTGTTGCTCTATTTGCTATTGTGGGGATCTGTTAGAATGATAAAAAAGAAGAATATTCCTTAAGGTCATCCACCATCCTCTTATAAGGCATTAGTTTCTCATCTCGAGTCTGGTATGTATCATTGATTTGATTGATGATCAATTGAGAATCTCCATAGATGTGTAATTCTGCAACCTTCCATTCTATAGATAGCTTTATCCCATTTACCAAGCTTCATATTTTGCAATGTTGTTTATGCAAGGGAATAAAATCTTATAAGACTTTGGGATGGAATACTTCTAAGGAGTAATAAATAGTATTCTACCATCGGAACAATTTTGAGTGAAAGACCCATCAAAGAACATCTTCTAGGGTTGTTGAGTAAGGTGCATTATTGATTCATCTAGAAACTCTATATGCAATGGTTGAGTGTCTTCAAGAGGAGCTTCAACAAGTTGATCAGCAATTACCTATCCTTTTATGGATTTGCATTCCACATACTCAATATCAAACTCTATAAGGATCATGACCCATTTTGCCAATCTCCTTGTAAGTGTTGCTTTGTTGAGAAGATATTTGAGTGGATCAATTTTAGCCACTAACTTGACTGAATGTGCTAACATGTAGTGTCTCAATTTTTGTGATGCAAAGACTAATGCCAAGCATGATTTTTCTATTATAGTGTAGTTCATTTCATAAGACACCAATGCTCTTCTGATGTAATAGATAGCTTATTCCTTTTTATTGTCATCCTGTTGTGCCAGAAGTGCTCCTAGTGATGAATCAGTTGCTGATATGTATAAGATCAATGGTTTACCCTGAATTGGTGGCATCAATATTGGTGGATTGGATATGTACTCTTTGATTTTTTGAAGGTGTTATTGACATTCTTGATCCCAGTTTAATATTACTCCTTTCCTCAATACTTTTGTGAAAGGTTGAGCTTTGTCTGCTAGCTGAGAAATGAAGTGTCTGATTGATTGGAGATGTCCCTGTAAACTTCTCATTTGACTGATGTTCTTCAGAGGCGGCATTTCCATTATAGATTGGACCTTCTTAGGATCAACCTTGATTCCCTTCTTTGAAATGTTGTAGCCAAGTAGTTTACTAGATGTCACTCTGAGTGCACACTTTTTTGGATTTAGCCGAAGTTTGAATTTTTCCATTCTATCTAGTGTAGGGCCTAGCTCTTGAATATGCATGGATCTCTTCATAGTCTTTACTAAAGTATCATCAACATAATCTTCCATATTCTTATGCATCATCTCATAAAAGATAGTAATCACCGCTCTTTGATAGGTTGCTCCTGTGTTCTTAAGCCCAAATGGCATGACATTCCAGCAAAAGGTTCCCCATGCACAGGTGAAGGCTGTCTTTTCTTGATCTCCAGGAGCTATTTTGATCTTATTATATCGGGAGAATCTATCCATTTGTGAGTACATCTCATACCTAGCAGTCATGTCGACTATCATATCAATGTTTGGTAATGGAAAGTCATCCTTTGGACAAGCTTTGTTGAGATCTCTGAAGTCTGTGCAAACCCTAATAGATTTGTCTGCCTTTGACATAGGTACTATGTTTGAAATCCATTCGACATAGTCTATAGCTCTGATGAATCCAGCTTTTAGTAGTTTTTCTAGCTCAGCCTTGACCAGCAGTGCCACATGAGGGTGCATTTTATGGAGTTTTTGCTTGACTGGTTTGACTCCTGGTGTGATAGAAAGATGGTGCATGATAAGATCAGGATCCAGGTCTGGCATAACAGAGTATGTCCATGCAAAATTGATCTTCTTTTCTGAAAAAAGATGAGTGAAATCTTTCAATTCTTCTGCTGATAGTGATTGAGCTACATGAATGATGTGTGGTGTCTCTTGACTCCCAATGTTCACTGGCTGAGTTGACTCAATCAATATAGAAGATCTCTCTTGGAAGTGACTTGGTAGTATATCAAGTATCTCACCTTCAGGCACCTCAGAGAGGTTTTCACCCTTAGGTACATCCTTTATTTTCTCTTTTTTAGATTCTGACACCGTCACAATGTGGTTTTCGCCATCGGATCTTTTATTTTTATTTTTCTAATTTTTGCGACTAAGATACTTGATATATGTTTCAGTCATGTTTTCACTCTATTCACTGGTGGAAGAGTCCATAGGTTCAACTGCATTGAGATAATAGGCTAATGTATAGTCATTGGCAAAAGTAGGTATATTCACGAGCTGGTTTTATAAAGTACAGTCAATTAGTTCTGGATGTAGTAAGGATAAATTTTGGATAGGTTTGAGGGAGTTCACGATATTGTCATCACAACTGCTGATCAAAAAGTCGAGTTCCAGAAGGATACCTTGCGTAAATGTCTTGAGAGCAAGAAAAGTCAGAACATGATTATTAAAGTGCACGTTAATATTTAGTTGACCTAATCCAATAGACATACTTGTAGCATCGTTCTCTACGCCAGACTGGACTTCGTACCATGGTTCGATAGCAATAAGATCAGTAGACAAATTTTCATCATTTACATCAAATGATTAAGAGTTGGATGTTGAGTAGATATTGTAAAGAATAGGATTGTTGTTAGAGTCATCGGATGAAGTTTCCAAGTCTTCTTCAAGTGATTTAGTGAGTATATGGATGGTATCAACACCAACATCTTTAATGCTACAAGTTCCTCCAAGATTTGTCTCATTTATCATTTGTATCTGACACACCTATTGACATGATCTTGATGTTTCTGTGATTTCTTGTCATCTACTCCATTCAGCTTCCTTTGGACTGATGACTGGTTCTGCTTCTGTTGCTTCCAATTCTTCTTGTGTAGTGCTAAACCTGATTTATTCTGTCTTAGTATAGGGGTGCATAGATGAAAATCTTTCTGGTATTCTTCCTTCCTTTAGTCCTTATTCATAGTTTGCTTGTCTCTTTTGTCTAATTTCTTGTATTTTTTTTTCTAGTTTTATACGCATCAGCTCTTGAGTATCATTTGTGGTACTAGTAGACTCTTCTGGACTTTCAGTAGTGAATGTATCTGAGAGGTGATCTGGACCCTATTCATACTCATTTGAGTCAGTCTCTGAATCTTCTACTTGTTGCCTACCAATGTATGTGACTGGAACCTTCAGTGGTACAAACAATTCTCTGATTCTTTCTACTTCGTCTCTTATATCCTCTGGGACTTCAACTCCTTGTATTGTTGTAGCTGACACCATCAGAGCTTGAGTGCTGATTGTTTCTTCTTTCTTGTCTGTTGATTCCTATTTCTCTTTTACACACTCTGCTTGAGTTTGTTGAGTGTTTTTTTCCTGTAATGTTGAAGGCGATATCCTTTTCTGCCACTTAGACTTAGAAGCATATTTTTGGTCTGATGTCTTTTTCGGATTGTACCCCAGTCCAACCTTATCATTTGTTGATTTCATTTGTAGCTGAATTGGTTCAATAATACCCTCTTGATGTTTTCCCAGTGGACCAGTACCTGCATATCCCATGCGTTGAATCATCTTGTGGCCAGGACCATATTGGGTTGAGGAAATTTCATAATGTCGTACTTCCTCGTTTTGACTATCTTCCTTGAAAAGCCATTTAAGAACTGCATCCTCTTCTATTTCATCTGCCGGGGAAGTAGAAGACTGTATAAAAAGACCATCATATATGATATTTGGAGCTGAAGTTTGTGTTCTCATGGCCTCTGATAGTTTGCTCGACTATTTTGGTGATGGAGGGAGAGATACTAATGAAAGTACCAGTTCTATCTTGTAGCCATCCATGCCAGTATTTGTAATCTTCAATTTCTTTTCTACGTCTTTCATCAAAGCTTTTGGATTTTCATTTGTAGAAGCTGCCCTATTATGAGGCACAAAGGTATCAACACCTTTTCTCAATGCATTACAGGGGACATTTGTATCAGCAGGAATACTGACTTCAACTCCATTGTAGGGAAATTTTAAGGATTGATGGTATGTAGATGGAACTGCCTTCATTTCATGAATCCACGGTCTGCCCAGTAAGATATTGTATGATAGAGGAAGATCAAGTACTTGGAAAAGGACACTTCTTTCTATAGGTCCCACTCTGATTGGTAATAATATGCGACCTTTAGAGGTCCTTTCTTCTCATCATAGGCTTTAATTGTTATTTTCTTGGTGGGATCAATGACATTTTTAGAAAATCCTAGTTGTGTAAGTAGATTGTAAGTACAGATATTCAACCCCACACCTCCATCTATCAGAACACGTTTGACTCTATGTTTATGGATCATGGCTTCAATATGCAATGGTTGGTTATGTGGATGATTTAGCGAGTTGTCATCTTCTTCAAAGAAGGTCAGATAGTGAGGTGAAGTTAGATGACCCACCATAGACTGAAACATATCAATATCTAAATCTTTTGGAACATTAGTGGTGAGCAATGCTTTTTCTAGGATCTCTTTGTGAGCAGAAGAGATTTTTAGCAATTCAAAGATTGAGATTTGAGCATTTGTCCTTTTCAATTGTTCAACAACACTATATCCAGAGGATGATGTTGAAGTTAGCCTTTTAAATTTATCCAAGGTTGATTCTTTTTGTTTGTTTGACGGGGCTGGTAGGTTTGATGTTTCTTGAGCCGGGTTGGAAGAAATAGCTCCTTGGAGAGTGACTTTCTTTTGAGAATGGGTCAAAGCTCTTGCATATCGTGATTCATTTGGTTTATCTTGTACTATAATCACATTGCAATATTCAGATTGGGAAGGCTCAATCATGTTAATGACGTTGTCATTGCTGGTATAAGTATAATTTAGTTTGGCACCTCCTCCTTTAGTCTTTGAGGAATCACCTTGTTCATAAACGGGTAAAGGGTCCTTAAATGCTTTGTGATCAGCATTGGTCAGGTTATTCTCGACAACAATTTTACCAGCGTCTATGAGATCTTGAATCTCATGCTTGAGCTTCATGCAATTGTTTGTGTTATGACCTTTATACCGATGGTAGTCACAGTATTCATTTTCTCTCCATCATTTTGGTTTGACTTCCAGATCATATGGCCTGGAATTATCTGGTAACATTATCAGATTGTTTGCCAACAAAGTTTTGAAAGCAGATTCATATGATTCTTTGAGAGGAGTAAAATCACGTTTAGGTTTGGAAAGCCAAGGTTTCTCTTTGAACCATTCTTTTGTTTTCTTTGGAGGATTTTCTACTACAGCTTCAACAACTTTGAGCACTTGTCTGCCACTAGCCAAGTTGAATATCGTGGGCTTTAAGCTGGTTTTAATAGTGTCTACTACTTCATCATTAACAACGTTCTTATTGTTGTCTTTTCCATACTTCCAATACTTGTTTTTCTCTTTAGAGATAGATCCTGGTTGTGTTTCTTTCCAAGGTGAGATATCCCCCTTCTTTATGATCACATCTTCCATTCAAATAGTATTATCTACCATTTTAATAAATGATGGGTGTACTTGCATTTGGATACTATATTTCAATTCTGGGACCAAGTTTTTGACATATATATCCATTTTCTCAGTAGCTGGGATAGGTCATGAATACCTAGAGAACATCTTTCTCCAACGTTGGAGGAAAGTAAGAAAAGGCTCCCCTGTTTTCTGTTTAGTATTGCAAAGCTCGATCATAGTCACAAGATGTTGAATGTTGTATGATTATTGTTGTAAAAATAGTTGGATTACTTCTACAAACATTTTTATTCCTTTGGGTAGACTTGAGAACCATTCCATAGCTTTTCCTCCCAAACTCCTTCGAAAAAGGCTCATGAGATACGTTTGATCATGCATGAACTCCATACAAGAAGCACAAAATTCCCTAACATGATCTTGCGAATCTGAGGTACCATCATATTTGTCAAATTTTAGGATCTCAACTCGTGAAGGAAATGGAGGCATGTATAGATTCTTGTCAAATGGAAAGGGGCATATTGTCTCCAGAGAATATTGTTTTGGGGACTTATCCTTATTCTTCAGTTCCATGATCTCAGTCTGTAAGGCTTGTATTTGTTAGTGTACCATGAGTATAGTTGATTCTTCCTTTTTAGTAACGAGTGTCTGAACATCATATCCAGTAGGAAGTTTGGCACCTTGTTTTGCTAGTTCTAAGAAATAGTCTTCCTTTTCTCGAGCCAGGATAGCTTTCATCATTTTTGGGAAGTCTTTATCCTTTTGATAGTCACGAATATATTTTTCAGGAGGTTCAATGTCTTCTTTAGCTTCACTTGATGAAGAATCATTATCAGTTTGATGAATACTAAGGTTGTCTTTGTCATTGTATTCTGTCTCATGTATAGTGGGAGATTCAGCTTCATCAAAAATTGGTACCCCTGATGATGAAGGTTTATCAGTGAATGGGTCCTTCACGTAATATGAGTTATCTTGATATGTGAAGGTTTGTCCTTTTCCTTTGGCCTCTTTCTTACGAGAACTCCTGGTTTGAGTAGGAATTTTTATGGATTAGTGTGACCTAAAGCTATTTGTGATGCAAAGGTCAAGATCAAATTCAGAGCTAGTTGTTTGGTTAACGTATGGTTTGAGAGAAGCAACTAAGATTTAGTCTGGTTTCAAGAAAGATCTATCCTATATAAGATGTTTATCTAAGTTGATTTGAGAGTAGTGAGTAAGATTTGGTCTCGTTTTAGGAATGATCTATCCTATATAAGACGTTATCTAAGTGACTTAGGTTTGATAAGTAGTTGATTGAACTAGCTGAAAGATGATCGACCAAATCGTGCAATACAAATGGCAGAGGTACACTGTCTTGATCTGTTTATGCTTAAGATGATGATAACCAATATTATGTTCATTGTAAATTGTTTTAGGCAAGTCTGACTGCTCTGTACTGACAAAATCAGAGATTCACACGACAGGTTTTATTGAGAAGGATGGCAATTTAATAGCTTCAGGATGACAATAGTTTTGTTTCGTATGAGTTGCTGCCTAGTACCATACAACAGATGGGTATGTCTAGGATGATAGAAGATTCAGTGCAATTATATATCGTATGACACAAGATTCAAATTTATACAACAGAGTATTAGGATTCGTACGACAGAGGATTGAGCTCAGATGACAAATAATCAGACTTGTACGACATAGGATATGAAGCAGGACGATAAATTATTAGATTCATACGACTGTTCTCAGGACAAAGACAAAAATTTTGAGTATGACAACTGAGTATGACCAATTCTGCGATGGACTGAGTTTTGACTAGTTTTGGACAAAATTTCAACTTAGGATGGACTAGTTTTGACACGGACAAACTTTTTGATCACTGAATTGTTTCTTGTTTTCTCCAATTTTGGTATTCCAATTTTAGTTTGAGGGATGAAAACACAGAAAACATGTAGTATGAATAGTAAATCCAATCACAACATGAAATCCCTACAGAATTTGGTGAGAGAAGAAAACCTTTGCTTGTAGACTCAGGTACACACCCAAGAGCTAATCAGAATACGGTTGTTAAGTCTCATGCAATGGATTCTCAACGCCGTATTATCCGACTCCAAACGCTAATGGGGTGCACAAAATGACAAGTATCTTGGGAGAGTTACTATCTCTCTTGCACAAAGATTATCCCCCTTTCGGAGGTGAACTGGGTAGCTTCTAATTTCACTTGGATCTAGTAAGGGGTCTATTCGGCGCATCAAGGTATAAACTCAATTAAGAGGTCTCCCAGCCTTGAAAACCAAGGTTCAATATACCCGAAGGTACTGAGGAGAGCTATTCCCGAGCACTTCCGTTGACTTGATTTTCATCAAATCACATTTATTTTATAGTGGGTTGGAGTACTTGGCATTTAGCCATTCCCACTTAGGTCATTCCCCTCACACCGACTGTAATAGCTTTAAGAGTTTTTAAGCTCCTTGAGAGGGCAGGCCTGCTAAAGATGTACAAATCTCAAACAAAGAAAATGCCTCAAGGGTCTGGATTCCTGATTGTCTAGAAAAAGACAAGAGCATACTCTCCTACCTCTCAGAATTTACTTAAAACATGAAATACAGATTTGTTCTTTAACTAGATAGCAATTTAGGTTCCTAAAAATGAGTTTAAAGAATACACGATGTTTGGTCGATTCTCTTTAGGCAACTTGCAAAGACAATGAATCAATAGTCATATTGTCTTTGTGTGACAAGCATATTCTTTGAAAAGCGTTCTGCAAAAACTGATTAGGCTGTGAAAAAATTCTAAGATAGACAGATAAACAACTAGGGTTAGTCGTCAGTATAACCAATCTGAACAGAAAACCATAATCATAAAATTTGCTTTTTTGTCCTTTTAACCAAAAAAAAAACCAGAATCGTACGTAAGAGTTTACCAGATCGTACGATACAGGATTTTAGTTCATACGACACCTGCAGTTTGTCATTTTGGCCTGTGAGAAATGTCATACGATATGATGTAGAAGCTGTACGGCCGAAAATCCAAAAAGTCTAAAATCTGAAAAAATAACAAAAATAAAAAAGTTAGTCTTGGAGACCGAAAAATGTAGTCTTCTGCCCCATGGTGGGTGCCAGAAATGTGTGTGAGAAAAAGTGAAAAGAGGTCTAATAGCTGCAGGCACAACACTTCAATTAAGTCATTACATGTATGGTTAGTAAATCAATAATCAATAAATAATAAACCATAACAAAGCGACTAATTGCCTTCTAAAAGATGCGAGTATAAGATTGCTCTCAAATTTTTATAAGCAATACCAGTGACTAGACTACACCAAGACGAAGGATTTAATCTATATGATATTAAACTATATGGATGCAAGATGGATGAATAATTCAAGCAATAATGGAATAAACTAAATATGGATGCAAATAATCTAAAAAAGCACAATGTATTCAATGACTCCAGAGCAAAATCAGCATAATAATAATCTCCAAGCGTGTTCTCAAAAATCTCTGGGGTGTTTTGAATGAGAGCTGAAGGCTGAATTTATAGAGAATTACAAAAAAGCTCAATTTAGGATTAATTGAAAATAATTGAGAAATCAGGTTCAGTTAACCTTGAGATAGATTCCAATTATAGTTTAATTGAAATGCATCTAAATTAGAAATTCAAGTTGCATTGGAAATAAGATTTAATTAATTCCATGCACTTGTGATAAAAATAGACAAATCTTTGATTTATTCAAGAAAAGAGTCTTTTAATGCACCTGAACTTCTTTTCCTCAAAAGCTGCGAGTTCCAATTTTAGAGAATGATCAATAATTCAATTAATTGCTTTTCCAATTTCAAGTTCTAAATTTAGAAGAAGAAATAATATCTCAAGTTTGATTTTTCTCTCAATTCAATTCTTTTATTTAATTTTCAATTCAACTCTTGCTTTGTAATTAATTCCTCTTTTGTAATAAATTAATTCTTTTTTTGCATGATTAAATGGCAGATTTATTAATTAATTAAATATGCTAGGATATTAATAAATTAAACAAGATAATTGATCAAAAATGATTTTCTTGGAATGATTCAATTAATTAAATAAATATTTAATTAATATTGAGTAATTGATTTTCCATGTGACATTTGATGATTAAAGAATTAATAATGTGCTCAAAGTTGATTTAATTGCCTTTGGTTAGGACCTTGGTGATGTTGTCGAGATTAGGGGCCCATGGTTTAGATGACCATTTTTAGGGTATTACAACCAACACTATGTCTCTCAACCTAGTGAGGTTTCATCTATTCCCCACCCTAGAAGGGGAGAAAAGAAACCTATTTTGATTGATCCCAAATCTTCTCAAGTTTCTAGTCAAACCAAGATAAATCATAGTACGAAAGACCATCGATGAAGATGCCATGCTAAGACTTGTGAGATTTCCTCCCAAACTATTTCCTCCCCTAAGATTTTAATTGTTGACTTGATCCCATTTTCCCAACCTTTTCATAGCCCAAGGGAGGAAGTTCATCTTAGTCAACCACATCAAAAGTTAAAATTATCTATGCATAATGATGATTCATTTTCATTACACATTAAATATATTATTATGATTAATTTGGATGATAATGATGATGATGCAAATAATGTTATTGATGCTATCTAATTTTATACTAATGATTCTTATGATATGTGTAAGGTTAATAAAATTAATAATGGCCCATCTTCAAGTTTTCCTCCCCTAAGATTTTAATTGTTGACTTGATCCCATTTTCCCAACCTTTTCATAGCCCAAGGGAGGAAGTTCATCTTAGTCAACCACATCAAAAGTTAAAATTATCTATGCATAATGATGATTCATTTTCATTACACATTAAATATATTATTATGATTAATTTGGATGATAATGATGATGATGCAAATAATGTTATTGATGCTATCTAATTTTATACTAATGATTCTTATGATATGTGTAAGGTTAATAAAATTAATAATGGCCCATCTTCAAGTTTTTAAAAAGCATCAGTCCTAGATCCTAGTGAAAAATAAAGTGAGTCATCATTAAAGAATGGTCCGTGTTCAAAACTTGTTGTAGCTCCATCTATTGTGCTTGCTATGAACCCTCTTGTATCTTGTCCACCATTTCTAAAACATGTTGAGAAATATTGGGAGGGAGATGATTTTCTATCCTAGCCTCACTTGTGCAGTGGATTCTCTTTTGTGTGTTTGTTTGCATGTGATGCATTGCTTGATATGTCCTTGTGTTACATTAGACTCTCTTTGGATGACCCTTGTTTCTATATTGGCACAAGGTAATGAAGAGGCTAAAGCAATTGTAACATTCTTTTATTTGTATGTCAATTCTTCTATATGTTGTAAATGCATGGTATTGTCATAAATGTGCTATTCTGTTATCTACTTGGGGATGATGTAAATCTTTGAGATCTCTCTTTTTGGTATCTACCATGTTGACCCAAAAATAATTGTTGCTCATCTTATGTGCTCTTCTTCCATTGTGTTCATATTTCCACTACCTTTGGGGATGAGGTTAATTCATTACAATTATACTTGATATACATATTTATCAAATGTGCATACTAACCCTAGTTAGTGGATCTCTTTTTTCCTCTCTTTTTGTCTTGTCACTCCATTTCCCTTGATTTGTCCTTGCTTGGCAGAAAATCATTGTGGCAAAGTGCTTGTCTTTGGATGCATTTATGCTACCTTAAAGAAATTGGTCTCGGTAAGGCACACACAATTATTTTAATGTGGTGGTATACGCTCTTCTCTTTGTTACACTTTAGGCACACACCACGAGGTTCGGTTTGTAAAATTAAATAACCCACCATGACATGCCAATTCATTATTTTGATTATTTCAAACTAGGCCTTTTGCTTTGCAAATATTTTGCATTTTTTCAATTAAATTTTTTCTCTACATGGATCATAGTAAGAACAAGCCTTACTAGGCCAACACATTCGTGCTCTCTTCTCTTCATGTGTTTCTCCTTTTATCTTGATATTAGCTCGATAAGATGCTAAGTCCTCGGGGACTTGGTGTGAGGCCCTACCCCGACTCATCTTAGCATTTCTGTTATTTTCATGATGAGACTATTATGGATGCTTTATTTTTATGCATTATGAATTTTGAACTTATATGATTCCATTATTTGGATCATTGATGTATATTGATATTTCATTTTATGTATTCTGGATATGAAACTTTATATGATGCTAGAATAGAATTACTTTGAGATGATGTATGTCATTATTGGATTTGCAGGACTTTATTACGATGATAGAAATAGGATACATATATTATGAATGGATCAAATTTTGAGGATTATGATAATTGCTTATGTGGATTAATTGGGATATATGAGATATTGATTTATTACTGTAAATTGTATGAGTGTTTGATGTGTATTCAAATTCATGTGTTTAATAATATATGCGGTTATTTGGAATTACTAATGTGTAAATTGAGATGCACAAGAAAATCATCCATGTGACCATGGAAATATTATGGAGAACCAAACCTAGACCTATGTACGTTTGTAAAGCCAGGGGTTGTCTATTTGGAGAGACAACACCCCGTTTGTATCATATTTTATTTGTGAAAGTAAATGTTGCATGTGTGTTGAATTGAATTTATTAACTTGTGTAAATCCAACAAGAGACAAATTTCATGTGTAATTTTTGTAATGTATTTTATTGTGTCACTTGACATATGTGCTGATTAGTGTCATTGATTTTGACTTGTCTCTTGGAGGGAGTTTGTTTCTACCAAAGCCCATTCCAAACATTTGAGTGTGGTCCCAAATTTGCCTTGGGTAGGGAGTCCCGAGAGTGGTCAACTCAGGTTTGACCCGTAGGTTAACTTCAGTTGGGTTTCTAAGGGGTCAAATGGACTCCTAGGGTTAGTTTTAGGGCTTTTCCAAAGGTCCAAAGGGTATACCTATGGGTTTGGGGTATTTTTAAGCACGTGACTACTCCCATGTGACTGTTTAGTCACCTCAAAAAGTGGGTTTTCCAAGGTGAGCGAAAATTCAACTTAGAAGGTTCCTCCTAGGATAGACAACCTTCCTTTTTGATGTCAGACTCTCTTCCTCATCCTCTCTTACCTTTTCTCTTTCCAGTTTTAGCAACATGTAAGAGGTTGGGAAGACCAACCAATGGGAACTCTCACTCTATCCAAGGGGTTGGGAAGAGTAAGAGAGGCCTTCTTAGGCAAGGATTAGGGACTTAGTGAGTTAATCACCCACTCTCCATTGTTGGAGATTATGCAATTTTGAGAAGAATAGTTGTAGGATAGAATTTTGGCTAAGTGTTGGTGAAAAGATTGTGTGGGTTTGGGCTGCTCATCCCCAACTAGATCTAGCAAAACCTTTGTGCAGATTAAGGTTGGTTCTTACTCTCTTTTTTTTTATCTTGCATATGTATGTTTGAAGAAATGCTTGTATGAAAGAAGTTGTTTATTGTATTTTTAATGGCAGCAATGTAAAAAAAGAAAAGTTATATATTGTATTTATTTCAAAAAGATATGTATTCATTTTTATTTCAAGTCCTCATTTAATGGAATGAGAGACTAGTTGGGTATCACACCCTTTTGTAATATTGACTACCTTGTATTCTATATGCTCTTGAAATAAATATGTATTTTCCCTATTAAGTCATTTTTGCAAAAAAAATGTTATTTATGCATTAAGTTCCTATAGTTGTTGAGTTAATATATTTGTTGCTTTCTTATTATTGGAAAATAAAAGTTCATTTTATTCCATCATGCAAAATGAAATTATGGGATTTGTAAAAGTTGCATCTAGAACTATTTAGTTAAAAGCAAATACAAATTATGGTTAAATAGGTTTAATATTTCTATCTCTAAATTTGTTTTTAAATGTTTTCTAGGTTAATATAGTTGCTGTTAAAATTTATTACATTCTGTAATTTTATTTATTGCAGAAATTAAATCTGAAAGTAATAGTCTACTCCTAAAATTAGCATCTAGACTTAAGAAAAAAAAAAAAAAAATACATTGGAGTTTGCTGTTAGTGTTTTTTTTTAAATAGGAAATAAAATATAATTACAGAATGCTTTAAACAATGAGAAAAAAATAGTATTTCCCACTATGCTAGGTTTAATGTGCTAGGGAGATTATTAGTTTTGATTTGCATTAAAAGAAAATAATAGCAGGATTTAAAACATACATATTAACATATTACAAGAAAGAAAATATCACCTATTGCATGCTGTCATTGTTTTATCAGTTTGCTGCATGAGTTAAAAAGTTGTAATAAAATAAAAATATACAACATGCTTAAGTGTGTTTATATATATATATATTCTATGAGAAACTAATTATTTTATTTAGAAATAGTCTCTGCCTGGGAAACTTATATTTTAATCATTATAACCCTGGAAATATATATATATATATATATATATAAGTGTTTGTATCTTTTTTTAAAAAAAATATATAAAAAAAATTGTATTGAAACTCTCGATGGGAGGCCTGGGCAGCTCGGGACTCCTGTGGGCCATGACCCATAGAGGTGCCAAGGCGCCACTGTGGGCCGAGGCACACAGAGGCGCCCATGGCACCGTTGTGGGCCGTGACCCGCCGCCACTGCGGGCTGCGTCCCGCAAAGACGCCACGATGCCGCTGCAGACCGCGACCCGCAGTGGCGCCTAGGCGCCGCTGCGTGGTCCCGTGGGCAAAACCCTCTATCGCCCCCCCCACCCCCCCCGGTGCCTTAAACTCCACCTCTTCCCGTGAGCAGCACCTCTGTGTTTCTCCTTGGCCGTTGTCAAAGCCATGGCCACCGCCTCCTCCACCAACCTGCACATAAACACACACACACACACACACACATGCCCTAACCCAACTTTCGGGTTAGGGCAAAACACACATGGATGTTTAAAAAAAAAAATGTGTGGGATATGTTTTAAAAAGGAGCTAGGGTTTCAATATTTTATAAATAAAAAAATAATAAGGGGGGGGAACCCTATTCAATTTTGAATAGGGTATCCCCATAGACTTTGGACATGATTATATTTTTATTTAACAACTCCTTGCAAATGTTATATATATATATATATATATATATATATATATTTCATGGTGTAATAGCACATAGTTATATATGTAGTTACATATACATATATATGATTTATAAATTAAGATTTTAATTGGATTATTCTTCAAATAGTGAAATTATGATTGTTATTGAGTAGAGATTTTTCTAAGAGATTATTTAAAAGCTAGTTTTAGAACCCTTTTGGGTTTGAATTTTATGGGGGAATAATAATAAATGCTTTTGAAATAGTTAGCCTTAGAAGTTAAATTATATTGGCCATCTTTAATAAAATTTTATAGCACAATTGCACTATGGGATTAATCGACCCTAGAGTCAAATTTTAGACAAATTATAATTATTGTTAAAATAAATAATAGGTTTTATAAAACTAAGAGCTAGGGCTAATTAATTTAGTTCCTAGGCAATTAAAAGGCTATTTGAGATTATTAATATCTCTTGCAAATTTATTTAGAGATTTTTGTCTAAACGAAATTATTATATTTATTATTTGATGAGATAATAATAATTCTTCGGAGAATTAATTTTCTGCATTTAGCTTAGATCATCTCGCTTACTCGATCTAGTGTTTGAATTATTCTTAGTTGAAAAGAAACCAAACTTAGTTAAGACAAGACTGGTTAATACGTTATCTAGCAAATTTAGTTTTATTAGATTAAGTTTTTTAATTTTTTATTTATTCCATTTGTGCCCAAAAGTTTAGGCATGACATTTTGGTATCAGAGCAAGGTTTCCAACACTAGGAACCTTTCTCCATTACGTTTCGCTTTAATTATTTAATTAATTAAATTATATCCATTTTTATTATAGTTAATTTTAAATAAATTAAAATTTTCTCCAAAAATTATTTATTTATTTCATCTTATTTTATTTTCTCTTAAGGATGCCTCCAACTACGCGACAAGCTCGCAAACGTGGTAGAGGCCCTAGGCGTGAACACATGGCACACGAAGAGGTTGATAGGGAGGAATTGGTTCTGGAAGGGAACCCAGAGGCTCCTCCCGGACGACCGGTTGACCCGAACCGAGACATCTTGTTAGCTCTACAGAACCTGATTGGGATAGTCCAGGATAGGCTTCCAGCAGTGGATCATCATGTTGAAAACCAGAACTCAGGGAGCCATAGATCAGTAGATCGGGAACAAAGTAGGAGTCCACCTCCTAATACCATAGAGAGTCAGGCTAGGCATGAGCCCGAGTCCGTTCACCTACCAGGACCACCTCCAGTGGCAACACTAGTGTATTATGAGAGATCACGTCAGGATCCAAGGGATCTAATCAGAGAGGTTATGCGCCTCCAACCACCATCTTTTGGGGAATCTACCGATAGGGTAGAAGTTGAGGCTTGGCTTCTGAGCCTAGATAGATGCTATGCATTGCGCTCCTACGAGAGCAATCTAAAGGCACGTGCAGCAGTCCACCTATTGCGAGGAATGGCCTCCACATGGTGGAGATAGGAGGAATATAAGTGTGGCTTAGTGGTAGATACTCTCACATGGGAGATTTTCATAAAGAGATTCAGGGAGAGGTACTTATCAGAGCATTACAAACAGCGTAGGGTGGATGAGTTCCATGACCTCCAACAAAAGGGTCTTTCAGTGACCGAGTACGAGAACAAGTTCTTCGATATCTTACCATACGTAGACTACCTGAAAGACGAGAAGCTTCTTGTCAACCGATTTATCAGAGGGCTGAATGCCGGCATAGTAGGACTGGTGAGGATGGCCGCTCCAGGAAGCCTTCGGGTTGCCGTGGAGAAGGCCTTGATAGCAGAGGAGATTTTGGTTAGGCCTCAAGACATGAGAGATCGGTCTCAGAACCGAAACCCTATACCCCAGACTTACGGATTTCATAAACCCCATTGGAAGGGTAACAACAGACACACATCGAGGTTCTCCAAACCCCCTCCTCCGCAGTAGTCCTAGCAGAACCAGAGGTAGAGGCCTCCACAGAGTCAGCAGGGCGTAAAGCCCAAGCAGTGGTAGTCTCAAGGTCAGAGGTGAGATCAACGATCTCAGGTTCCTTACACACCTCCGGTGAGGACTCAACAGTCCTCTAGGGGTGGGTACAGTGGTTCTAGCAGAACAGGGAGACAGTCTTTCTCTAGGCCACAGGGCATGCAGTTTCAGGCACATGGCACTTGCTTCACATGTGGAGCCATGGGACACATGGCGAGAGAGTGTCCTCAGGGTTAGATGGCAGGAAGTTAGAGGATGACAACATCAGAGCCGACAATTGGGGATATGGGCAAGTTCCATAGGGTCTTCACAGTGGTTGACAACCGCTAGGTAGAGCATCAGGCCATAGTTATTGAGGCTGCAGGTATGATCAGAGGTAGTAGTGTATCTATATTATTTGATTTAGGAGCTACTGACTCTTTTATATCTCCATTGGTTGTGGAGCGGTGTGGGCTAGTGGTAATTAGACAAAGGTCAGTTGGGAAGTGGAGTTAGCTTCACGGGCTAGAGTGTTAGTGGAATCAGAGGTTAGGGGATGTCAGCTTCAGATTGGCAATACCACCACCTTAGTAGACCTTAGAGTTACACCACTTAGATCATATGGCATCGTACTTGGCATGGATTGGATTTATGCCCATAGAGCAAGATGGATTCTCACTTGAAAAAGATCGAGTGTGAGGATGATCATGGTTCTCCCATAGTAATCACTGGAATTCAGAGACCCGTGTCTCTTCGTATGATTTCCGCAATGCAGCTTAAGCGGAGCATGCGAAAGGGATGCCAGTTATTTGCCATCACCATTAGTGATAGAGAAGAAGAAGATGAAAAGGAACCATCTATTGATGACCATCCTATCCTTAAGGGATTTTCAGACGTATTTCCTTCAGAGTTACCCAGTATGCCGCCCCGTAGAGAGATTGATTTCCATATAAACCTTGTACCAGGAGCCGAGCCAGTTTCAAGAGCACCATATAGGATGACCACAAATGAGCTTAATGAGCTCAAGATGCAGCTTGAGGAACTCCTAAAGAAGGGCCACATTCATCCTAGTGTATCCCCTTGGGGTGCACCAGTCATCTTCGTGAAGAAGAAGGACGGATCTCTTCGATTATGCATGGATTACCGTCAGTTGAACAAAGTAACCATCAAGAACCAATATCCTTTGCCCAGGATTGACAATTTATTCAACCAACTTTAGGGTGCCAAAGTATTTTCCAAAATTGATCTGAAGTCAGGGTACCATCAGTTGAGGATAGTGGATAGTGATATCCACAAGATCGCATTTCGCACTAGATATGGCCACTATGAGTTCACCATGGTTCCATTCGGTCTTACGAATGCCCCAACTATTTTCATGAGTCTCATGAATGGAGTATTCTGCACATTCCTTGACCATTTTGTGATTGTGTTCCTCGACGACATATTGATATATTCACGAAATGAGAAGGAGCATGAGGAGAACCTGAGACAGGTTTTGCAGTGTTTGAGGGATAATCAGTTGTATGACAGTTTATCAAAGTGTGCCTTCTTTAGAACAGAGGTCAAGTACCTTGGACATGTTATATTTGGTGAAGGGATCTCAGTCAACCCATCAAAGATCAAAGCCATTATGGATTGGCCAGCGCCAACCAGTGTGACAGAGGTCAGGAGCTTCATGGGCTTAGTAGGTTATTATCGACATTTTGTTGAGGGATTCTCTAGAGTTGCACATCCTATTACTTCTCTTTAGCGTAAAGGGAATAAATTTGAGTGGACAGAGAAGTGCGAGTAGGCCTTTCAGGAACTTAAGAAGGCACTTACTAGTGCACCTATCCTTGTAGTGCCAGATCCCTCAGCTGACTTCATGGTTTGCACAGATGCTTCCCTAGAGGGTTTAAGAGCAGTCCTTATGCAGGATGGTAGGGCTATAGCTTTTGAGTCTAGGAAACTTAAGACTCATGAGCTTAATTACCCTACTCATGACCTTGAGCTTGCAACAGTGGTACATGCACTTGTGAGGTGGAGACATTTCCTTTTGGGTCATCATTTTAAGCTTCATTCAGACCATCAGAGCCTTCAGTACATATTCACTCAGCCAAATCTTAATGCACGCTAGAGGAGATGGATGGAATTCTTGTGTGAGGTCATGATAGGAGTTCAGGATATGGAGCAACAGGTGGATTTGATTAGGTAGCATCTTAGAGAGACATAGGATAGACAGAAGAAGTATGTAGATGCAAAGAGGATAGATCATAGCTACTTAGTTGGAGACAAAGTCTTCTTGAGAGTGCGACCGCATAAGAGTCCAATCCGTTATGGAAAGGGTTCTAAGCTTGCACCTCGATTTGTAGGACCATTTGAGATCCTTGAGAGGATAGGACCAGTTGCCTATCATTTAGCATTGCCACCTAGCTTGTCGTGCATCCATGATGTGTTTCATGTTTCAGTTTTGAGGAAATATATATATGATGAGTCTCATATTCTAGATTGGGATGCCTTGCAGGTGGAGTTGGACGGGCAGCTAGCTTTGGAGCCCATTCGCATTTTGGCACGCCGAACACTGGCCCTTTGAGGTCGAGAGCTAGACCAGGTTAGGGTCCAGTGGGATTGCTATGATGAGGTTACAGCTTCATGGGAGAATGCAACACGTATGAGATCACAATACCCCCACCTTTTTGATGAACTCCAGGAGGAAGTTCATGCCTAGAGGGGGAGGGTGTGAGGCCCTACCCCAACTCATCCTAGCATTTCTATTATTTTTATGATGAGACTATTATGGATGCTTTATTTTTATGCATTATGGATTTTGAACTTATATGATTCCATGATTTGGATAACATTGATGTATATTGATGTTTCATTTTATGCATTCTGGATATGAAACTTTATATGATGCTAGAATAGAATTACTTTGAGATGATGTATGTCATTATTGGATTTGTAGGACTTTATTATGATGATAGAAATAAGATGCATATAGTATGAATGGATCAAATTTTGAGGATTATGATAATTGCTTATGTGGATTAATTGGGATATATGAGATTTTGATTTATTACTGTAAATTGTATGAGTGTTTGATGTGTATTCAAATTCATGTGTTTAATAATATATGCGGTTATTTGGAACTACTAATGTGTAAATTGAGATGCGCAGGAAAATCATCCATGTGACCATGGAAATATTATGGAGAACCAAACCTAGACCAATGTATGTTTGTAAAGCCAGGGGTTGTCTATTTGGAGAGACAACACCCCATTTGTATCGTATTTTATTTGTGAAAGTAAATGTTGCATGTGTGTTGAATTGAATTTATTAACTTGTGTAAATCCAACAAGAGACAAATTTCATGTGTAATTTTTGTAATGTATTTTATTGTGCCACTTGACACAAGTGCTGATAAGTGTCATTGATTTTGACTTGTCTCTTGGAGGGAGTTTGTTTCTACCAAATCCCATTCCAAACATTTGAGTGTGGTCCCAAATTTGCCTTGGTTAGGGAGTCCTGGGAGTGGTCAACTTAGGTTTGACCCGTAGGTTAACTTTAGTTGGGTTTCTAAGGGGTCAAATGGACTCCTAGGGTTAGTTTTAGGGCTTTTCCAAAGGTCCAAAAGGTATACCTATGGGTTAGGGGTATTTTTAAGCATGTGACTACTCCCATGTGACTGTTTAGTCACCTCAAAAAGTGGGTTTTCCAAGGTGAGCGAAAATTCAACTTAGAAGGTTCCTCCTAGGATAGACAACCTTCCTTTTTGATGTTAGACTCTCTTCCCCATCCTCTCTTACCTTTTCTCTTTCCAATTTTAGCAACATGTAAGAGGTTGAGAAGACCAACCAATGGGAACTCTCACTCTATCCAAGGGGTTGGGAAGAGTAAGAGAGGCCTTCTTAGGCAAGGATTAGGGACTTAGTGAGTTAATCACCCACTCTCCATTGTTGGAGATTATGCAATTTTGAGAAGAATAGTTGTAGGATAGAATTTTGGCTAAGTGTTGGTGAAAAGATTGTGTGGGTTTGGGCTACTCATCCCCAACTAGATCTAGCAAAACCTTTGTGCAGATTAAGGTTGGGTCTTACTCTTTTTTTTTTTATGTTGCATATGTATGTTTGAAGAAATGCTTGTATGAAAGAAGTTGTTTATTGTATTTTTAATGGCAGCAATGTAAAAAAAGAAAAGTTATATATTGTATTTATTTCAAAAAGATATGTATTCATTTTTATTTCAAGTCCTCATTTAATGGAATGAGAGACTAGTTGGGTATCACACCCTTTTGTAATATTGACTACCTTGTATTCTATATGCTCTTGAAAGAAATATGTATTTTCCCTATTAAGTTATTTTAGGAAAAAAAATGTTATTTATGCATTAAGTTCCTATAGTTGTCGAGTTAATATATTTGTTGCTTTCTTATTATTGGAAAATAAAAGTTCATTTTATTCCATCATGCAAAATGAAATTATGGGATTTGTAAAAGCTGCATCTAGACCTATTTAGTTAAAAGCAAATACAAATTATGGTTAAATAGGTTTAATATGTCTATCTCTAAATTAGTTTTTAAATGTTTTCTAGATTAATATAGTTGCTGTTAAAATTTATTACATTCTGTCATTTTACTTATTGCAGAAATTAAATCTGAAAGTAATAGTCTACTCTTAAAATTAGCATCTAGACTTAAGAAAAAAAAAGAAAAAATACATTAGAGTTTGCTGTTAGTGTTTTTTTTTAAATAAGAAAAAAAATAAAATTACAGAATGCTTTAAACAATGAGAAAAAAATAGTATTTCCCACTATGCTAGGTTTAATGTGCTAGGGAGATTATTAGTTTTGATTTGCATTAAAAGAAAATAATAGCAGGATTTAAAGCATACATATTAACATATTAAAAGAAGGAAAATCTGACCTATTGCATGCTGTCATTGTTTTTTTAGTGTGCTGCATGAGTTAAAAAGTTGTAATAAAATAAAAATATACAACATGCTTAAGTGTGTTTATATATATATATATATATATTCTATGAGAAATTGATTATTTTATTTAGAAATAGTCTCTGCCTGGGAAACTTATATTTTAATCATTATAACCCCAGAAATATATATATATATATATATATATATATATATATATATAAGTGTTTGTATCTTTTTTTTAAAAAAAAATTAATTAAAAAAAAAAATATAAAAAAAATTGTATTGAAACTCTCGGCGAGAGGCCTGGGTGGCTCGGGACCCCTGTGGGCCATGACCCAAGCACCTCTGTGGGCCAAGGAACACAGAGGCGCCCGCGGCGCCGCTACGGGCCATGACCCACAGGGGCAGCCTTGGCCGCCACTGCGGGCCGCGTCTCGCAGAGATGCCGCGACGCCGCTGCGGACCGTGACCCGCAGTGGTGCCTAGGCGCCGCTGCGTGGTCCCGTGGGCAAAACCCTCTGTCCGCACCCCCCCCCCCCCCCCCCCATGCCTTAAACTCCACCTCTTCCTGTGAGCAGCACCTCTATGTTTCTCCTTGGCCACCGATGAAGCCATGGCTGCCGCCTGCTCCACCAACCTACACATAAACACACACACACACATGCCCCTAACCCAACTTTTGGGTTAGGGCAAAACACACATGGATGTTTAAAAAAAATATGTGTGGGATACATTTTAAAAAGGAGCTAGGGTTTCAGTATTTTATAAATAAAAAAATAATAAGGGGGGGAACCCTATTCGAATTTTGAATAGGGTATCCCCATAGACTTTGGACATGATTATATTTTTATTTAACAACTCCTTGCAAATATTATATATATATATATATATGGTATAATAGCACATAGTTATATATGTAGTTACATATACATATATATGATTTATAAATTAAGATTTTAATTGGATTATTCTTCAAATAGTGAAATTATGATTGTTATTGAGTAGAGATTTTTCTAAGAGATTATTTAAAAGCTAGTTTTAGAACCCTTTTGGGTTTGAATTTTATGGGGGAATAATAATAAATACTTTTGAAATAGTTAGCCTTAGAAGTTAAATTATATTGGCCATCTTTAATAAAATTTTATAGCACAATTGCACTATGGGATTAATCGACCCTAGAGTCAAATTTTAGACAAATTATAATTATTGTTAAAATAAATAATAGGTTTTATAAAACTAAGAGCTAGGGCTAATTAATTTAGTTCCTAGGCAATTAAAAGGCTATTTGAGATTATTAATATCTCTTGCAAATTTATTTAGAGATTTTTGTCTAAACGAAATTATTATATTTATTATTTGATGAGATAATAATAATTCTTTGGAGAATTAATTTTCTGCATTTAGCTTAGATCATCTCGCTTACTTGATCTAGTGTTTGAATTATTCTTAGTTGAAAAGAAACCAAACTTAGTTAAGACAAGACTGGTTAATGCGTTATTTAGCACATTTAGTTTTATTAGATTAAGTTTTTAAATTTTTTTTATATTCCATTTGTGCCCAAAAGTTTGGGCATGACACTTGGTGTGCCTTGCCTCTTTAATACCTTGATAAAATTTTTACAATGCTATTATGTACTCTATCGAGAGTATGAGCATAGGCTCACACTATCGTTAAAGTGGGGGATAAATGTAGCATCACCGATTGTTTCTCTATACAATTTCATCCTCACTTAGGCCCCACTTTAACATTCTGGCCTTTTGTGCTTTGACCATGTTTGGTTTTGCTCACAATGGCTTCAAATTATAATTTTCACCTAGCATTTCATGGAGTGGTTTGTTGTTTAGTTCTAATAGGATGGATAAGGATGGCCTAAGTGCCCTTGTCATGAAAAATGGCATTGTAGGTGCCCTTTTCCAACTTAAAGGGGCCCAATTTTGGACCCTCCAAAGGTCAAAAAATATGTGCAAGAATCCCCTTCTCGTGTTGGCCTGCTTTAAAATTTTACACATGTTTCATGAGCTGAGGTATACAAGAAATCCTTACCCCCTTATTTAAGACATGTATCTTACATATCTCCTCTCAATTATTTGAATTCAAGTGAGAAAGTAATCAAATATTATCAAGACAATGAAGTAGAGGTCAATTATTCAGATTTCAAGGATTCAAGATGGCATCCATGATCAATATATTATGAAGAGACTACTATATTCCTAAATGACAATATTAACCTTTTCATGAAGACTTCAAAGAATGACTCATCAAGGTATCACATTCCAATTTCAACATTTCAATTAAGATCTATCCTTTGACCTTTTTAAGGCACACTTTACACTTCAGTTTTATTTCAATTTCAATTCAATTATAGGATTAATTCGAAACCCAGGGTTTGACCTAGGGAAACCCCTATCAATAACACAATTTCTCTTCTTTTATATGTAGGTGGAAAATAAAAAAGACACAGTTAAAGATTCAGGAAGAGTATGCAAAAAACTATAGATCCAACTTGTGTAGTGGCAAAAAGTGGAGGACAAGGTCACCCTAAGCACTTATGTTTGACAATTTTCTAGCAAAACTTCAGCGAATTACTCATAATTGCATCTTGATTATGAAACAAAAACTATTGTCCACATTTAACATCTTGGGGATAAGGACACCCTAAGCACTATTGTCCTGCACTTTCTGTTGGCCATTTGGTGGAATTGATTATGTGTTGCATTGATGTTTTGTCATTGATGCCAACACTAGCTGATTGGATGCTTTACCGACACCCTTCTGGTCCCAGTAGGTTGAGTGGTTTTTGGTTGATTTGGATCTGGCATGATCTGGTAGGCTTTGGTATAATTTGGTGATGGAATTGGCTTGTTCATGATACTCATGCTCATATTTGGTCAGTTGGTTTTGGTCTGGTGATCAGATGCTATCCTGTTTGCTTGGAAGCTTGGCTTCTGGTTCCGGCTAGGGTTTCACCGGTAGAGCTTTTGATGAAGATCTTTGTTGAATTGCATAAGTGGTGTTGGTACAGATTCTGGTGGAGTTTCAGGATGTTGTTGATGATCATGTTCGAGACTTGGCTGATGGAGATCATTGTTGTAGCATGTGGACCTATATTGGGTCCTAGTTGATCTAGGTTATGGACCGACTTTAATGAAATGTGTGGATTGGACTTCTCGATGTATTTTTGGGATGTATTATATGTTGGATATTATTTGTTTGGTCTAAGGCCAACATGGTTTGTAATTATGTAATTGGTTTATTATCTGGTGGCCGACCTAATTGTTTATGGTCGAGGGTTTGTATATATAGATGTAAGATCTCATTATAGATCATCATGGTTATGTTAGAGGTCATGGTCAAGGAATGTAATGTGCGAATAATGTAATATCATTCAAGAAGAGGAGTTGTTTGATCATTCGAGATTGAATTAGGTTTATGTAAGAGGATTTAGTCCTCCGGTATTGAGCTTAACTGAAACTGTACTCAGGCATAGGAGATGCTATCTTTTGCAGTTCAATACTTCTCCGGATTGTAGTCTAGATTTATATGTAGTCAGTGAGGCTCCTTTTGTGATGAGCAGTGTGCTATAGGATGCTGGCCTTCCTACAAGTGCATGCCCCTCAATTGTAATTCACATACTTACTGCAGAAGTATTATCTAACTGTGGGTAGGCTTCCCACCATGGTTTTTCCCTTTACCGGGTTTTCCACCTACAAATCTTAGTGTCATGTGGATGGTATTTATTTTGTGATTATTGTTTATGCTTAATTGGTTTAAATTCTATTCCGATATTAATGTTTTGGGTTCTGGTATTAAATTTTAAATTGCTAATAGTTTCAGTAATATGTGACAACTGATTCACCCCCCCTCTCAATTGTCTTCTAGTTATTTGAACTGTCTAACACTTTCGAGCCCACATTTCAGACACAGGTTCGTCTCTACTTTCTCTTTATAGATCTTTAGTTTATGTTTGCATATCTCATTTTAGTTTGTGTGTGCATGTTGATAACTATCAATTAAAAACACCTTTAGCCCTAGATCTTGCATTCGATCTACATATTTCCATATCTCATTTTCAATTAAATCAAGGATACTTGAATCCACCTTGTGCTTAGTCCTTTTCACTTAGGTTTTTGATTGAGCTAAGTGGATTCAATCCACTCCTTACATGTAATCATTGTGGAAATAGGTCTAGTTCCTAGTTTGCATGCATAAACTTGTGAACCCTATTTCCCAAACCTTTGCATAGTGTCATATATAACTTCAAGTACTTCAATTTAAAAAATGGCCTCAATGAGGCACCCGAATGAAAATTTATGGCTCCTAGAAGTTGTACTATAATTGGAATATTTCCTGGGTGGTAACAAGGGACAACTAGATTCATATGGCACTTAAATGGTAGTCATAGTTCTATAATATTAAAAGAAATAATATAAATTGATCACAAATGGAAGGAAGCTCATTCAAGATAAGGACATTAATGAAGTTTACACTTTTAGCACAAGGTTAAGTGTTGTTGTTTCTAGTGACCTTTATTATAATTTTTATACTCGCATGTTTGATTTTCATACTTATATTGTAGGTCATATTAGTGTAATAGAGGTCTTATGACTCTAATAGCTATATTGTAGGTTTTGTACTTGTTTTGATAAAATAATAATAATTTAGTTGCATACTTAACTAAATTATGTTGTTTTTGTACTATTGTGTTTGTCCTCAAGTGGTATCAAAGTGAGAGTTTCAGAGTGTGTAAACAAATAGCCAAATGTGATGCAGTTTTCCCAAGACTTGTAGTTGTGGGTTTGTGAAAAAAGAGATCAAATTTCCTCCACAAAGAAATTGTGGTTGTGGAAGAAATATTGTTCTACCAAAAATTTTTAGAGCCCTCTCGAGATAAGTTCAAGAAATTCAAGAGAAGCTACATAGAGGATTTGAACCAAGAAGAGGAAATGAAGTTGAAGAAGAATAAGATGTAGCAAAGGATCATAAGTAAGTTATTTTATTCAAGAAAGTCTTGAAGATTGGGAAAAGGATAAAGATTAAAATTTCTACATATTTTATAAATCTCAATCCAGAAGGGTCGATCAATTGTATTGATTACATGGAAGAGTACTTTGAGTACAAAGAGGTAAAATATCCCAAGAGGGACAAATTTATAAAGACCAAATCAAAAGGCCATGCCAAAATTTGGTGGAAAGAAGTACATCTAGAAATAAATTGAAGATGAAAAGATAAAAAAAAAAGGAATTTGATTGTTAAAAAGTTAACGATAATTTATTCTTATTGATTACAAGTTAGGGTTATTGAAGAAAGTAAGGTTTGAAACAAGTAGCTAAGTCTACTAAAGAGTACAAAATATTTCTACAAGGTCATCATAACATGCCATTCAAATTCCAACAAGGAGAAGATAATCTACTAAATAAATGGGTTGAAGCTAACTATTCAAGAGGAGCTAAGTTTATGCAAAATGACTACCATAGAATATTTTGAAGGTAGAAGAGAAGCTAAATATAATATTTGAAAGAAAGCGAAGAGGAAGAGGTCATAGTGGTAGAAATGATGAAAAATCACATGGAAGATGAAATGAAGATCAAAAGAAGAGTGAAGAAGTTGGGCTTAATCGGAACCACAGATGAGATGATGACTATCATTATAATTCCCGCCATGAAACCCTAGAGAAACTAACAAATAATCTAAGGAAAGTAGAGATCACTTAAAAAAAAAGATAACAACAACACACTACACTAACTCCATAATTACATAATGAATTACATGCATAGATTGAACATATCAAATAAAGTGCACAAACAGAAATAACCATATGAACAAATAACATTCTTAACTTGATTAAATTCTCCTAACCTTTCAATCTCCAATTTCCCTAGGGTATCATAACATCATTACTAAATTACAAATAGGATGTATACAACATCTATAATTGATCAATGTCCATATATAATATATATCCATGTCTCTCTATCAACAATACATAAATCATCATTACATTACATATTACATCATGTATTGGTTTTCTGTCACATATATAAATCATTTACTGTGAATAGGTAATCATGAAGGACAACTACTCCATAGTACAATATCTGGAGAAATAGAAATATCCAACACAATCAAGAACATCCAACGCAGAGAAAATATCCTAATGGAAGAAAAGGCATCAACGACCAGACTATGTGGAACTAAAAGGAACCACCCCCCATGCCTAGAGAATGATATAAGGCCTCACACACACTAAGCTTAGATTGACACCTAATTCCCAAAGAACACAATGAAATAACATAACAAAGATTTGTCAACATAAGACATAAGCTCAAATAAAACAAATACAAATGCTAGAGACTCCCATGAAACAAGGCTAAGATCAAGGATACATACGTAGGGGAAGTGTCATCACATGTTGTCATATAGATCTACAAGCATCCTTGCAAGGAACCTTTTGATATTCTAGACCTCCAAGCATCCTTACAAGTAACCTCTTAGTAGGTGACACCCATGTGGAACCAACTCAACCTCTCATGAAGACAAGGAGTATAGTCATGCCATCAAGGCCTTCCCAATCTCATCCCGAGACTGTATTAGCACTCTAGGTCACAAGTGGGGCACTAAAATATATTATTATCTTATTATTGTGAAAACTACCCAACCCCTAAATATATTAATTAAGGTTATCACTTGTTTAAAAATAACTTCCAAGAGGTCTCCTAGCAGTCCTCCAAGCATCCTTTTAAAAAACCTCTTGGCAGTGACCCCAACTCTCAATGGAAGCCACTTCCCCTAGTACACTCCTATGATCTAGGGATAAAACACAAATCAATAATCACTAATATATCATATAAATGCCATGATATGCATAATTGAATGTTCTCATAGCATAATCTAAGCCATTACAATAAATTTGATTCACGATCATAATTTCATCTGAATTCAACTTATGCAATATCAAGAAATATCATAAAAATCCATCAAAGTCCCAATAAACTGATTCTAGAAAATTTCTCAATAATCTCAAGTCCACAAATATTAGCGCATATATAATATTTATAGACACAATAATCTATCCACATAATTAAATTGATATTTTTATATTTATTTAATTATTTTACTAACATTCATCTATTAATTAAATTCACGTTTAATTAATTCACTTAGCTTATACTCTTCTATTTAATTAAATCAATTTTATAATTTATTTAATTTAATTCACTAGCTGCATTCTAACTATTAGTTAAACAAATAAACCTATTTATTTAATTAATGATATCCCCCTTCTTCTCATTTAAATAAACTAAGATTTATTTCAATAAATCCAAAATTCACATGCACATTTAAATAAATAATCCCGTTAATCTCCACCCACTTGTATTTTCCTAAAAAAATAAGTTGCACACATATTTAAATAAATAAACATTTATGTAAATTGCCTTTATCCTTCACCCACTTGCATTTTCCTAAAAAAGCAGGTTGCACACACATTTATTCAAGAAGGTTCTGGATCTTGGAGAGGAGAAGAACAAGGGAGAGAAAACAAGGCAAGCAATGGGAGCATCTTGAGGGGATATTTCTTCCTTCTTCTACATCTCAAGCTTCTATTTATTGTCTTCATTCTCTTTTGGTATGCTTGTTTTGATTTTAAAGTTCATTTTATGCTTATTTGGTTGAAAGATAACTCTAACCTTGAAATTGTTTGTTGTGTCCATTTTAGTAAGCATCAATATTATTTAGTGCTTATGCATCAAGGATTAGTGCTTTGTTGCACAGGGTAGCGCTTACGTATTCCAGGCTGACACATACACTGCGCAACATAGCACTTACATAAATTAAAATAGTGCATTCAATACATTAGTGCATATACACAAAATATGACAACAAGGAAGATAAATTTTGCAACAAAATTTCTAAAATCCAAAGACAAACTCCAATCGACACTTAGAGCGATCCATGAAGAAAGCAACACTATCTCAACAAACCCAACATGGGTCTCAAGCAAAGGAAAGTGAATTCACAACAAGTAAAATCACGCAACGAGAAAACACGTGTAATAAGGTTCTTGCCACCACTAATCACAATAAAATTTGAACTTTATACAAAGGTATGATAGTCAAATAAACTCACAGAGATAATATTTCTACCCCAAATCCATCAATATTCTCATATATTGAAGACAAAGTATTGGGAATTGATCATAGAGAACAATCTTTTAATGCACAAAAGTTCACTCATAGAAATAAATCTCAACAATAGCTTGAAAAATCCCTATATATAATAAATATAATTTTGACTATAATATTTTCCCCAATTTCACCCCAAAATTGTTGGAAAATAATTTTTAGACATGGAGAAGACAATCTTTCCATTCTTAAAAATAAAATGACATAAAATTAAGATTAAGAGATAATAGAAATCTCTAACCTGAAATTTAGAAGAAAGGTCTAAAAACCAAGAGAAGAATTGAAACACAAATCCACAATCCAGAAACTGCCAAAGTAATCCACATCCACAAATAAATCTCCCAATGCAAAATTCACGACGAACAATTGCACATAAAATCTCTTTGAAAACCAAAAGCAATTCTCCTCCCAAATTCACCAAAAATTCTTCAAAGCCACAATAATGCAAAACTTCTCCCAAAAATTTCACACCCACCATAATAATGCTAAAACTCTCTTAAAAATTCTCAAAAAGCCCTAAATAAAACTTAAAGCAAAAAAACCTAATAATAATAATAATAATAATAATGCCCAAATTTTTGGGCACGAACGGGATAATTTTTTTTTTTAGAATCACAACTTAATAACATTAAATTTACTAATATGAAATGCACTAGCAAGTTTTGTCTTAGCTATGCATGAGTTAACTAACACTAACTCAAGTAAGTGAAAATAATTTAAATCAAATGCGGAATACTAAAAGAATTATTTTATTATTTCTTCAATTTTATTCAATAACTTAAATGAATCAATACTCTCTAAAATAATTGACGAAGATATTATTAATCTCCAATAACCATTAATTATTTTTAGGAACTAAATAAATTTAGTCCTAGCACTTAGTTTATAATGTCTAAAATTCATTTTAATCAATATGATTTTCTTGAGTAATGTCGATGTAAAATTTTATGATGATAATTATTCACGCTTTCCCCTTTCAATTCAAGTATTCATGTTTGTTGTCTGGAGAAGTGTTCGAGGTCATGGTATTTGATATAATAGTGTTTTTCCAAAGGTTTTTTGATACTTTCTTTTTTGGCAGGAGGGTTTTTGGCTCATGGGACTTGGCACAGGACTTTGGAAAATTTTGTCTTCTTCCATTGATAGCAGCTATGGAGTCTACATTTGAAAATTATCTGATGGGGTTTTTTTTTTTTAATGCAAATTGTCATATGGGCTCTATGCAAAACTGATATTATATTTGTTGTGACCGCATTTTGTATGTGGTTTTGGGCGGGGTGTATATATTGATCCGTTAGATACTATAGGCTTATTTTATGAGCTGTGATCGAAGGTTTTCTTCTCAGGGTTCTTTCCTCTGGTATGCTCTTTGAATCCTGTGTAAAAAATAAAAAATATTAATAAAAAAGTTTAGTGGAATAATCCACTTTTATTGAAAAAAAAATAAAACATAAAAATATGCTTAAATTAAATCGACTAAAGGGTCAATTAAATTCATAATGACATATGTCCTATAAAGTTTAATCTCATAAACCTATATCTAGGTGGGCTAAAATTATTCCTTATAGTCAAATAATTTACAACAGAATTAAATTTCCTATAAGATTAAACTTCATAAGTATTCTAATTTAAAACATCTTTTTTAATTATACTCATATGTTTAAAACATATTAATTATAATCACTTAAGAAAATATTTTATCTCCAGTTTGCCCTAATCTTCATATATATATATATATATATATATATATATATATATATATATATATATATATATATATATATATATATATATATATATATATATATATATATATTTATATATACATATATATTTATACATAAATATGTTTTCACATTATACAAAATAACCATGAAAACCCTAATTTTATTAATATAACAATGCCCTTCTTATTTATTTTTAATCACTTCTTTATTTTATTCTACCCTAACCCTACCCGGGCTAGGGTTTTATTTCTCTCTTATTTTTTTTGCAGGGCGGAAGTTTCCATGGGAAGCGGTGGCCATGGGGGAGGATCGGCGGAGGTCCTTTTTTTTTTTTGGGGGGGGGGGGGAAGTTTTGTTAAGGTGGTGGCGGGGGTACCCCAGGGATGCCACTGTGGTTACCCACAGTGGCGGCCCGGAGTCTCCCCACTGTGGTTAACCACAGTGGGAGGCTCCGTGCCGACCACTGTGGTCGCCCACAGTGGCGGCCCCCATGCCCTCCACTGTGGGAAGCCACAGTGGTGGCTCCCCCAGCTACGCCGACCCCTGTGATTAACATAGTGGGTTCGACCCGCAACCCTCCCATCGTTTTTTTTTTCTTATTTTTTTTAAATATATATTTTTTGTTTTAAAATTAATTTAATAAATATTTATATGTTTATATATATATATATATATATATATTTGATGCACTAGATTTCTAGGGCTGATTTTTACCATGCCAATATACACTATTATTTTAATCCTTGAAACAGATTATTTAATTTATTCAAATTTAGATCAATGTATTATATATTTTTTTTGATAACCTTGCTGTTTAAATTAGAGATAGACTAAATAATGTAGATTTATTTTCTGCAATAAATGAATGACAAAAATCCAATGAAATTAAACAACTATAGAATATGATATTATTTAAATCAAATAGGCTATTTATCTCTAGATTTTATTTTCTACAAATAAGTAAATGACAGAATACAATAAACTTTACAGCAACTATATAAATGTTATATTATTTAAATTTAACTTTAGAGATAAGCATAGGAAATAAATTGATTCTTTTATTTTTAGAACTAACATGCAAAATAAGCTTTTCATTTTTAAAACTAACATGCATACTACTAATAGTAACTATAGGGAACTTAATTCCAGTAATACACATTTTCTTTTGCAATAATAATCTAACAGAATAATGCACTTCTTTAAACATATTTGGCATACAATATAGTCAATATTACAACATGGGTAAGATACCCCACTAGTCTCTCATTTCTATTAAATGAGGACTTTAATTAAAATAAATACATTTTCTTTTCAAAGTAATTACAACATATAGTTTCCCTTTCACATTTCTGTAACTTATAATATAACTATTCCATTCCCAAATCTTTTCTGCAACAAATAAATCCAGCAACTTCTACTTGTCCTTTTTTTTTTCTTCCAAACAACCTGCAAATAAAAATCATAGGCTATGGCTATGGAGTGCTCACCTCCCATCCTAGGCTAACTAGTAGCCACCCCCAAGCTTGGAGAACCAAGCCCTAGAAAGGTTACACACATGCAAATACAACAAGCACGGGAAAACAATCACAACAACATATTCCCAACCAAGGCTACACAGCACCACACAATGTGAAGATTTTACACGGGTGGTAGTGGACCAAATACCCCGAGAAGACTACAAGTATGGTAAAACACAAAGCCACCTCATGGCAAACAAAGATATATCATAAGTATAATAACCCCAAATCCTTATGCCCCCTAAGGCATTCATGCCTTATTTCCCTCCTTATGACCCCCAAATGCATAAATAAGCCATGCAACAAGGGTCACATAAATATCCCTTGAGATCACTCTCATAACAAGAGCCTCTCACTCGAGGGCTGTCAAACTTCTACCACCCACAAGACCATCCTCTCTCCCAAGAGTAGGAGGCCTTGGTTACTCCCAAAGCACAGAAAATGCATACAAGAAGTAAAATATAGAACACAAGATAATTTTCACAAGGGAAAAAATACAAGAAACTAGCCTTTTCACACAAGCAAATCTTTTCAACATAACATGCAACATGAACACAATACAAAGAGAAGTTAAACCAACCTTCAAACTACCCAAAGGTATGCTAGATTAGTTGAGGATGAGCAGCCCAATTCCACAATTCCTTGCTTCTCTACACTTAGCCAAATTCCTAAACCAAATCTATCTTTTCTTTCAAAATTGCCTTGTCTCCAAAAATGGAGAGTGGGTGATTGCCTGCAAAATATCACATTCTTGCCTAAAAAGACCTCAGTGAGAGTTCTCACAGGTTTATAAAATTGAAAAAGGAAAAAGTCCGAAAAAGATCAAAAGGGATCTCTCGTCAAAAAGGAAAGTTAACTAACCTAGACGATGCCTTCTAAATTCAATATTCGCACATCTTAGAAAACTCACTTTTTAGGGTGACTAAACAGCCACATGGGAGTTGTCACATGCCTAAAATTACTCCTAACCCTTAGGTATACCTTATGGGCTTTAGGAAACACCTTTAAACTACCCCTATGAGTCCATTTAACCCCTTTTAAACCCATCTGAAGTTAATTTTCAGGTCAAACCTAAGTTGACCACCCCAAAGATTCTCTACCCAAGGAAAATATAAAACCAAATTAAATTATTTGAAAAAGCTATGGTTAAAACAACTCCCTCCAAGAGAGAATTCAAAAATCAAGACATAAATCAACACATGTGTCAAGTGACACAATAAAAATACTTTTACAAAATTACACATGGAATTTTGTCTCTTGTTGGATTTACACAATTTAATAAATTCAATTTAACACATGCCACATGCACTTTCACAAATAAAATATGATACAAACGGGGTGTTGTCTCTCCAAATAGACAAACCCTGGTTTTACGAATGTACATAGGTCTAGGTTTGGTTCTCCATAATGTTTGCATGGTCACATGGATAATTTTCCTGCGCATCTCAATTACACATTAGTAATTTCAAATAACCTCATATAATATAAACCACATGAATAAGAATACACATCAAACACTCTGCATACAATGTACATTTAAACAAATCAATACATCTTACATCCAAATAAATCCACATAAGCAATTTTCATAATCCCCATAATTTTAATCCATACGTAAAACATACATCCTATTTATCATCATAGTGAAGTCCTGCAAATCCAATAATGACATATATCATCTCAAATTTATCCTATTCTGGAATCATATAGAGTTCTATATCATAATGCATATAAATGAAACATCAACATTCATCAATGTTATCCAAATCATGAAATCTTATAAGTTCTAAATCCATAATGCATAAAAATATACACCTCAAGGTGAAATGATTCCGTAACTTGGTTCAATTACTTTTCTCACCAATCTATCTGTCTAACATAGCCCATCCTATTGAATTATAGCATTTATTAGTAGGGTCAAACATGGTCAACTAAGTTAATCAAAGCTTGGTTGGGGAGGGCCTTACATAATAATAATAATAATAATAATAATAATAATAATAATAATAATAATAATAATAATAATAATAATAATAATAATGTTGCATGCATTAAAACTTAATTAGAAATTCAATGGAAAGAATAAGGCTCACTCCAATTCCATCTTTGAAAACAATGAGAAAATAATTAAAAATAATAATTACTAAATAAAACTCCCAATTAGCCAATAAAGCAAAATTAAATCAAAAAAAAGAATAAATAATTAATTAGCAATTTTAAATATAAAATCTCCAAATAAAATAATCAATTAAAATCTCAACTAGATATAAAAGCTCTAAATAAAATAAATAAATAATCCAATAAATTAAATTTTCAAAAAGGCTCCAACAAATAATTCTAATTAAAATAATTTATTTAAATATTAAACTCACAATGAATATTATTTATTGATCACATATTATAACTCATAACATTATTAATTAATTACCACAATAAAATCAACCCACATAATAATTAAATACATCACATGACAACTTAACCAAAATACTAGAACTGACAAGGTATCGACTAAGCCTAGAATGTGATAGGATATTATATCATTCTCCATTTTCAACTTGCCATTGGGATTGGAGACACGCTCAGACTTGTGAAGTCAGGTGGAGTCGATGTCTAGTACCTACAATATTGCATAACACCAAACGTCTATGCACAACATATATATATATATATATATATATATATATATATATATATATATATATATATATATATATATATATATATATATATATATATATATATATATATATATTGTATGTAGTGACAGAGTATACACGCTGGTGGAAAGAGAATCGCAACACCCTGCTCACGATGAGTGGTATGGCATTGTCCCTTCCACACATACAAATACATCACATCATAAAAACACAACATTAATAATCACATTATATCCAATATAATCACGAAGTAAAGTTGTAGCATCGTAAATTGTACGCCCTTAATTGGGTGGTATAATTTCATGCTTAGGTTAGTACCCACCTTAGCATGTTTGCATCTTGCATCTCAATTCCCTTTAAGCATTTAATTAATTAATTAAATTAAATCTATTGTCTTCTTTTATCCTTCTACACATCATAAAATTGGGCCCTTTACCCTTAGTGTGCCCCTTTTTATTTCATTTCTCTAATTAATCATTCCATCAAATACTCTAATTATGTCCTATTTCGACCTTCGAGGCCTGATTTCACATATCATAACATCACAAATTTCCACAAACTCTTAGAATTTTCTTTAAAATCACAATATCTTGCTTCCCCGAAAATTTGGCAAAAAGTGGTCGGACCATGTGTTCGGACCATGTTGGTACCAATATGGTCTCGACTTTTTCTCCCCAAATTTTGGGAGCATGTTTTGGTGGTATTTTAATATTCAAATCCAAGAGATTGTCAAAAAATATCATTTCTAAGTCGACCTATGACTTAAAACAAAGTTAGGGTCTCCTACATAAACCCTTTTCTTTCCTCATTTGAAGATATAAGATCTAGCGATTAAAGAAGCTTCTTATGCAGCAAAAGTACAGGTTTTATGAAGTCTACAACAACAAGTCAAGAATCCATCAAGTCTACATCAAGTATTTTCAACACCCTTTAGGAGTTTTGAAGACATTGAAGAATAATAGGAGATCACCGACTGATGATTGACTTGTACTTCTCCCCTAGGGTTTGGTATGGTTTTATGTTATTTTCATGTCTTTGTATGAGCTTCATAACATTCATTTTTAGATTTACATTCATGTTTTAGATCCATTATTGCATTTGTGATTTGAGGCATTTACATTTAAATCTACAATCATTTAGGGTTTGCTCTCCAAAGCCTAGGGTAGAACCCTAGATTTACTTTCTTGTTTATTTAGGATCTTGCATAGACGCAAGATTTTTGCACACACATTTTTGTTACATTATCAACTATTTGTGGAGGTGGAAATTTTACTCATGCTTGAAATCATAATAAAATTATATATCTGATTAGGGGGTAAAGATGATCACAATTCTTTAACTAATCAAGTATAATCAAACATAAACCAATAGAATTAACACAATATAAGAATAAATTCAAGTAAATGAAACTCCCTCATCCTGCATTGTGACTTCCATTGTTCTTCTTTGAAATTATGTGGGTGGCTCTTATGTATTGCACCGAAATTCTTGCATAAGATGATAATTGCTTTGAAGAGTGTGATCTAGACTGATATGTTAGAATTATGTTGTTTATATAGATTCTCAACACAGAAGGGGTGAGGATTTGAACTTAAGTCTGGACTGACAGTCAACTGAGATTGATTTGTTAACTCAATAGATTGGTCTATTAACAGGGTTGATTGGAGAGTGAACTCAATTGATTAACCACTAGACTAAATAGACTAGCTACTTGATTGAATAGCTGGATTAGATGACTGAATGGATTGGAGAGATAAGTGGATTGATTGATCAGTCAGAAAAGGTGACTGAGAGTGAAAATGGGAGATTGAAGAATTAACTGAGTTAATTGATTAGTCAACTGATTTGATCAATCAGTTATGATTTCAACATGTGCTATAGGATTTTGGAATTGAATTTCATTTTTATTTTTAATTTGGATTTGAATTTGGACTTTCAAATGCTAAAATGCACATGAAATTAACTAAAATTCAGATTTGGTGAAATGTGAATTTGATGATTCAGAATTAGATGAAATTAATTGAAATTTGAATTTGGGGAATTTGGAGGAATAAGATTAATTAATTTAAATAATTTAAATGAAATTATTCAAATATTAGAAATGTGATTTATTTAAATAATACAGATTATTTAATTAAGAAATTAATCGTAATTAATTAAATAAATAATATTTAATTAATATTTGAGATAGGGTTAACTGATTAATTTTAAGAAATAGAAATTGAATAATTAATAAGATGAAGAATGATGGTTGAGTCAGTTTAGAAGGATAATTAACTTAATTAAATAATTAAAGAATTACTTAATTAATTAGGACGAATACTTAGTACATGATGAAAAAAGACATCTTTCAGTGTCTACATTTGCCCCTCTTTGACATAATGTCAAAACAACGTTGTTTCAAAGAAAACAAAAATTTCTACCCCCGTATGCCCCGATGACGCTTTATAGTGTAAATATGCCCCCTTGGAAAAAGTGGCCGAAAAATTATGAAACTGAGACCATTTTTTTGATACCATGGTAATGAGAAATCATGTGAAGTTTCATGTTTTTCAAGTTCGTTTGACTGTCCTACAAGTGCGTTAAAGTTCAACTGGACCACGACCGTTGGAGAGGTAAAATCCTAGTTTTGGCTATAAATAGTGAATTAGCCCTTTTAATTTGATCATTTGCATTAATCTGATTTGTGGAGCTCTTCTTGATTTTAGTGCTTTGCGGTGAATTTGGAGTGTGATGGCGGGAGATAGAGCGAGATTGCACTTGTTCGATTGAGTGCGTGCATATCAGAGACCAGCCAACACTAGAGGCCCGATAAGAATTTTGAAAACTTTGCTCATTTTTGCTTGTTTTTCCAATTTTTTCTCGTTTATGTCAGAGCAATTTTTTTTAGTTGATGTGCAATTGAGTATCATTCTATTCGCATTTGATTATATTTATGTGCAATTGATTTTAGTAATTCGTACTTGTTAATTTGGCTTGCAAATGTGTTTTTTGATGCACAATTGTATTTAATAATTTGCACTTGGTCTTAATGATGTGCAATTGATGTTAATGGTGCACATTTGAATTTATTGGTGCGCATTTGCATTAAATAGTTCACATTTGACTATATTCATTGTATCTAATTCACAATTAATATTTTGTATTTTCTTCCAAAATTTATGATTTGATTTTTGTCATGCGGATATAGTATCTGATATTTTCATGTTTTTTCATCTTAGAGGCACATTACCCAGTCTTGGTTGGTAGGCATACGAGGCCAGATGGTCTTGAGTGTCACTATGAGCTTATTGATGAGGAGACTGCCTTGATCATACATTTAGGTTTCTATCATATATTGCACTTGCCAGAGGTTACGACCAATAGGGCCATGCTTACTACATTAGTCGAGCGATGGCATTCTGAGACTTGTTATTTTCACTTACCTACTAGTGAGGCATCAGTTATATTGGATGATGTGTGGCACATTTTGCATATACCCATTCATGGTGCCTAAGTTACTTTTGATCTTGATGATGGTGTTGCCGAACTATGTGATTTGTTCGAGTGTTCAGAGGAGGATTTATCCATACGGGGTCGATATGAGATCCCATGGGATGATCTAGATTATGATGATCTTACTATCATTCTGTGCTTTGTTGTTACTAGCTTACTAATTCTTGATCGATGGACACATGGTTTCCCTGTCAGATGGGGTAGAGTTATCAGAGTAATGATTATTGATAGACATGTTTTTGCTTGGGGTTCGTGATTATTAGCCACTTTATATCACCAGATGCATGGTATTATATACTTAGAGAAAAAATCCATTGGTTGTGGTATAACTTTGCTCTAGGTATGGGCTTGGGAGCATATGGCTATCTTCTGTTTGATGGTTCATGTTGATCTCACCGATGAGAAACCATATGCCTATAGATACATGACTGGCATTAGACATAGGGTGTCACATAACACCCTTTACTGAAGACATCAGATTGATATACTACAATATTTCTCTTGGAGGCCGTATCTTGATTGTTGTGGTTGGTCTGATGATGCACAAAATTTACCTTATTGCAGGCAACAACGTTATTTCATTGGCCAAGATGTTGGTAAACATAGGGTTATTGACATCCATCTGCCTTGCTGGGTACTTCGTTAGTTTGGGGAGGTACAGGGTGTGCCAGATGTGACAACTTATTTTGATCGGATTACATGAGAGATTAGGGATTGGGGGGATTGCGTACAACCTCATGTTTCTATTGTAGAATTGATTCTCTTTGGCCACTACAATGGGGTTGGTCAAATGGAGTTGCAAATCTTGGTGCCACACTGTAGTATGATGCTTGGTGGGTACATCATATACCAGTACCATTGACACATCCTATGATTCCTCTCTCTCCTTAGCGAATTTGACATAGGAGGGCACAGGGAGGGAGAGGGAGAGATGGTGGAGGTCAATATGGTGGAGGTTGAGATGGGGGAGGAGGATGAGGTGGAGGTCAGATTGGCTTGATTGCAGTAGTAGTAGCAGCAAAGGAAGAGCGAGAGGATAATGAGGATGATGTAGACATCGATGGAGACACCGAGTCTATGGGTAGCTCTAATTGGGATGGGAGTGAGAGTGATGATTCTGAGATAGGATCCTCTAGCAGTGGGGGGACTGATGATGGGGATGGTGGTGGGAAGGACATTGAGATGCCCCAAGTTGAAGATGCGCCAGCCACAGAGAGAGGTGGCGAGGAGGAGGGTGAGGATGCGCAGGTTTTGAGATCTCAGATTAGGAGCTTAGAAGATCTAATTGTCACATTGTGACAACACCAGATTGATGATAGGGAGCACTTCCACAGAGCATATGGTGCTTTAGAGGTAGAGAGAGATTAGATTGCGGGAGAGAGGGATAGAGATATTGTGGATATAGATCATCTCTAGCGAGAGTGAGATGATGTAGTGTAGAGAGAATAGGTGGTTATGGATGCATATGATTGATTATTTGGCCCAAGGACTGAGGAGCGGAGATAGTCAGATAGAATTTACACTGCTGCTCAGGAGGATATATATTACAGACAGGCATACGAGAGAGCCATTCCCGAGGATCAGAGGGGGCTTAGCTATCAAGCTTATAGATCTTAGAGTGGATCTAGCAGGGACACAAGTCAGTGGATGAGTAGCAGAGGTGTGATGGGTCCTCCTGGGGCATCATCGGGTCATCCTGTGGCAAGATCGAGTAGATAGGATCCACCTAGAGATATGGGCAGTGCTGACTGAGACACTTTGTCTTGTATTTGTTATGATGTATCCTGACACTTTTGAGATATATATAATATGCATTTTGGTGGTGTTGTACATGCCTCATGTTATTTCTATGATGTATGGTTCTATATGATATGTATATTTGATGTGTTATGTGTGTGATGCACTTTATGATTCTAGTGCATTCTATTTTATGCAAGGTGATTTTATGGTTGTGTAACTAATGCTTCTATATAAAAATGATATGAAATCTAACATGAGATGATATGAATATAAATGTATCTAATGCATTGACATGTAGATGAAATTAAACTTGAGTAATAATGCAAGTGAATCTAAGTAACATGTATTTAAATACAATCTAACTAATGGTAAATGAACTTAAAATGATATGAAACCTATATGAATGTTTTTGTTGTGACATAATACATTGTTGATTGGGCCTCTTGATTTAGAAGAAGTGTTAGTAAGAAAGATAGATTTGGATTAAATGATGAAGAGATAAGAGAAAATGATGAATCAATCATGTTAACTTGAAAGAAAAATTGATATGATATGATAGGAATGATAGTGATGAGTACTCTTCTTTGCCTTTATTCATAGTGAAATACATTATCATCATTGAGCCTTATTATGTAACAATGAAGCTTGGTACACCAAGGTATAAGGAACCAGGATGTATACATATCTCATTTCAAGAAACAAACACATAGAAGACAAGGAATGAATCCTCCATTATGAGAATTTCACTAGGTGTTGAGATATGTGTGGCATTCATAGGCTGAATGCTCCTATCACAGACACCCACTAGAGCAATTTCCCTAAAACTTCATTGGTTCACACCATAAAATAGAAAACAAAGTAAAGGATCATGGCCATCATGGCTCCTCTAGTCACTTTTGGACATCCTTGAGTAGCATAGAAACATGATCTTCACACATTGATAAAAGATAAAAACCAAATTGGACAAAATTCAGCAGCTAAACTGACTGTGCCTTTGCTTTGATTTGTTTGATGTGATGGTTGATAATGTATAGTTTTAAAAGTTTTGGACCCTGTTTAAGATTGATCTATCTGGTTTTGAGTGTATCCAATTCTCTCTAAGAAATGATAATGATCATGTTAATATGGATATTGGAAATTGATAAGACTTGATCAGTTTGGTTGCAAATTTCTGATAAGATAGTTATATCCTTTATTTAACTTCACGCGAAGTGTTTGCTGGATATTTGCTAGGTTATTTGTTCTCACGAGACATTTTATTGCAATTTTGGATTGTTTTTTTGATTTTTAGTTTGTTTTTGAGTTTTTTCAATGTTTAGGGTTTTGTGGATAATTTTTGAATGTTTTTTATTTTGTTGTTTTTTGATTGTTTTTGGTATTTGTTCAGGATCTTTTTATGTTTTTTATTGGTTTTTTTTCATGAATTTATCAGATTTTTTTTTTGGATTTTTTTTTTCAGTTATGCTGCCAAGTATGCAGACCTATGATGATAACATGATGATGCATATGGAGACAATGCATTTTTTGATATGAGTTATGCTAATGCAAGATGCATGAGGAAGATACAATTCCTATTCGAACAAGGGTGAGTGTATGCATCTTTCATTCTAAAATGCACTAATTGAATTGAAGGTGTGAAACGTTTCAGAGATAGGCATTCAATCCATTCTCAAAAGTATTTAGATCACCCAACCTTAACACACTATGTAATCAAGATTTATGAATGGAGGCACGTAACACTTCTCCATCAATTCTTGAAACTTTGATCCCCTTTTTTTCCATGTGTGTGCACTTGAGTTTATTCCCACTTTTATAACCATTACAGACCTTTGGAATCCTATGTGGCTAGCTACGTGAGTTATTCTGACTTCAAAAGCATCTTGGATAGAGCTTCGATGCTAGCAAGATTTTAGGGATTAGACGAGGTTATACATTGTAATCTCTCGAATAATGATCCTTTGCCAACAAGCGTACATAGACCTGATGGAGTTATTCACATGTTCCCTTAGTCAAGATTTATTGCACATTTTTGTATGATATTTCAGTTATATATCTGTGCTATTTTGCCTTGAGATGGATATTTGGAATAACTTTTAATTTTTTTTTTCTTGCTTTAACTTGTAAGTAATGAAACCTACTTGGGTATGACAATTATAGCGACAATGAAGTAGAATATTGGATTTTTCACTATCCACATGACCAACTAGGTGTCTATAATGACTTAGAGCTATTTATTAATGTTTGAGATATATAACAATCAATAGATTTTGGGTAACAAGGATCAATAGTGAAACCTCTACTCAACTATGGATAAAGCTTAATCACAAGGTGAAATTGAAGATAAATGACTAAAGACCTCCTAAAGACTTCATAAACAAGTATCTAAGAAATGAGACAACCTTCGCTCCTTTCAGTCTAGCCAGGTGAATGACTCAGAAAATTGCCCTGTTTATTGATGCAACTATATGCGAAAGAAATAATGATATGTAGCTAGATGTTATGCAATATGAAATGCAACTATGATGCACTCTAAAATAAAGATATACAATGCAATGCAGTAAATAAATATGCAAACGTAGTACTTGAAAATTTATATGAACCCATCCCTTAGATGTAATATATTTTTAGGTGTATGTTGTTCATGGGTTCAAGGAGTGGATCTCCCTCCATTATTGTTAAATGATAAGCACTATTTCCAACTACTCGCATTATGATAAAAGGGCCTTGCCAGTTTGCTTCAAATTTTCCTAGCGTTTCTAACTCCATTAAGTTTCTCTAGTTTTCTTTCAAGACGATGTCTCCTACTTCAAAGTGACATGGTCTCACTCTTTTATTGTAGCTTTTGCACATTCTATTCCTGATATCCTTGTAAGTGATTTAAGGTAGTCAGTCTCTTTCCATCCAAGAGTTCCATCTCTTTCAACCTTGCAACTTTGTGATCTTCATCAGATATGATATTCTTTAAAGAGATCCTCAGTGATGGTAATTCTACTTTGATAGGTAAAATGGATTTTGTTTCATATACCAAGGAGTATGGTGTAGCACCTGTTGTAGTGTGTACATATGTTTTGGAAGCCCATAGAGGAGGATTGAGCTGTATGTGCCAATCTTGGCCTACTTCATTGACAACTTTTTTCAGAAATTTTAGGATTGTTTTGTTTGTTGGTTCTGCTTGACCATTGCTTTGAGGATAATATGGAGTTGCAAAATGGTGTTGATTATGGAATTGTTCACAAAGTTCTGCCACTTTGTAATTTTTGAAAGGTATACCATTATCCGTTACAATGCTCATTGGTATTCCATATCGACAGATAATGTAGTTCATAATAAACTTAGCTATTTTCTTTGCTATAGTATAGGTCATAGGGATTACTTCAACCCATTTAGTGAAATATTATGTGGCAGTGAGAATGAACTTATGTCCATTAGATGAAGTAGGGTTAATCTTCCCTACTAAATCAAGTCCCCATTGTGACAATGGCCAAGGTGATGTTATTGGTTGAAGATATTGTGCTAGTGCATGGATTAGGTCTCCATGGATTTGACATTGTCTGCATCTTTGCACATATTTGTATGAATCTTTCTCCATTATCGATCAACATTAGTCTGTTCTCAATAGTTTTTTAGCTAGAGATGGGCCACTGACATGGGTGCCACAAATGCCATCGTGAACTTTTTGTAAAGCTACTTGTGCTTCATTGGAATTGAAACATCTAAGTAGAGTTGTATCCAAACTTCTTTTGTATAGTGTATCTGCAATGTGTATGTATCTAGAGGTCTATCTTATAAAAGTGTCCCTTTGATTAGATGAAAAGTCAAGTGGCATATATTGATCATGTGAATATGCATATATCTCTTGATACCAAAGAGATTTAGGTCCTACTATTGCACAAACACATTCTGAAGTTGGTATCTCATATGAAGGTACCATTAGCTAATCCACTACAAACTCAAACTGAGTTCCATTATTTGGCATGTCAAGGAGAGATCCCATAGCTGCCATTGCATCTACAGCTCGATTCTGTGCCTTGGAGATTTTATCAAATGCGATGTTGGTAAAATATGGCTTTAATTCATCTACCAACTATTTATAAGGTGCCAAATTATCATCTTTGGTTTCATAATCATGATTGACCTGATTTATAATGAGTTGAGAGTCACCATATACTTGTAGAACCTTTATTTTCTATTGCATTGTTGTTTGAAGTTCTATGACCAAGGCTTCATACTCAGATATGTTGTTTGTGCATGTGAAGCTTATTATGAATGATGAGAATATAATCACCTTGAAGTGTGATAAAAATAATTCCCACCCCTGCTCCATGGTTTGTATGTGATCCATCAAAGAATAATTTTCATTCGTTAGATACCGTGACTATAAAGATAGACTCATCTGGAAATTCTATCAATATAGGATGGTGGTCTATCATTGGTTTTTTTTCCAATTGGTCTACAATAATTTTCCCTTTGATGGATTTACTATCAACATATTCTATGTTGAATTTACTAAGGATCATTACCCATTTGGCCAACCTTCTAGTCAGTGTAGATCTACTTAAAAGGTACTTGAGTAGATCAAATTTTGCAATGAGATGGATCTTGTGATTGATCATGTAGTGTCTTAACTTCTGGGAGGCAAAGACCACTGCTAGGCATGCACGCTCAATAGTACTATAATTCAATTCATAACCTACAAGGGTTATACTAATGTAGTAGACTGCTTGTTCTTTCCCTTGATCACCATGTTGTGCTAAAAGATCACCCAAAGTTGAGTTGGTGGCTGATATATACAAGAGTAATGGTCTTCCATGGACTGGTGGTATCAAAACTGGTGTTGTCTATAGATAGTCTTTCAAATCTTGAAATGCCTCTTGGCATTGTTCTGACCATTTGAATGTAAGACCTTTCTTCAAAAGGTGTTGAAATGGGTAGCCCTTATCTGCCAACTGTGCTGTGAAGCGCAAATGGATTGAAGCCGACCTTGTAGACTTCTGAATTGTTTAAGTGTTATTGGTGTTTGCATTTCTAAGATGTCTTTCACCTTTGCAGGATCTACCTCTATTCCTCTATTTGATACTATGAACCCTAACAACTTCCCAGTTGCTACACCAAACACACACTTTGGATTTAACCTTACCTTGTATTGTTCTAATCCGTCGAATATTTTTGCCAAGATCTCTAAATGATTTTCTCTGGTTTTTGATTTTTCTAGGATATCATTGACATAGTCTTCCATGAAATCATGTATCATATCATGAAACAATGTGGTCATAGCTCTTTGATATGCTTCTCCTACGTTTTTGAGACCAAAGGGCATTACATTCTAGTAGTAGGTATTCCAAGGACAATTGAATCCTATTTTTAGCTTGGTCCTCTGGTTTTATTCTGATCTGATTATAGCCAGAAAAAACCATCCATAAGTGATAGCATTTCATTCCCTAATGTAAGATCTACAATCATGTCAATATTCAGGAGCAGGAAATCATCTTTAGGACAAGCCTTTTTAAGATCTCTAAAATATGTACAGATCTAGATGCCCCCAGAGTGTTTAGTCATTGGGACTAAATTGGAAATCCACTCCGCATTTGATAGGTCTGATGAAGCCCACATCTAATAGTTTCTACAATTTTATCTTGACCAGTAAGGCTATATGAGGATGCATTTTTCTCAATTTTTGCTTGTATGGCTTTACTCTGGTAAGAGAGGTAAGTGATGTAGGACCAACTTGGGGTCCAATCCTAGCATATCTACATAAGACCATGCAAAGTTGATAGGTCTTTGCTTGAAGAAGCTGATGAAGTTTTCTTTCTCAACAAGGTTTAGAGATTTTGCTAGATGATTTTTTTTTATATTTTTTAAATCTCCAATGTTGACTTCTTCTGTTTCCTCCATAAGCAGTGCTAATTGTTCTTTATCAATGGGGAGATCATCCAGTCTTCCTCTAGGCTTTGTTTCTATCTCCTCTGATTCATCTGGATTCAAGGATGAGGTAGCCTCACCAAAGTATGTTGTTATGTCTAAGTCAATTGTAAATCTTGCCTTATGATCCCCATAGGGAAACCCTTCTCTAACACCAAGGAATTCTACAATAGCTTCATCATTCTCGAACCGGTCTAGATTTGGTGAGTCCTCTTGCCCCCAGTCAATTAGATGTGAATGTACAAGGGGTAAATCTTTGCTTCTGTCTGATGGAGAATTGTCCGACACCATGCAAACCTAGTTGTTCTGAACCTCTTTGTTTTTAGGATCGATAGAGATGGTTGCTACCATTGCCTCCCCTTCACTAATTGCATTGATTGTGTAATCGTATGCAACTTTTGTGTAGTTGGTCGTATTGTCTTGTCCTTTTGATGTAGATGCTTCTCCTTTATTATGCTTAACAAAAGGATATTTGTATATGATATGTGCTTGGTTTGTTTATCCTTTATCTGTATCTATTGTTACATCACCTTGATCTATTGAGTTCTGGATAAGATTCTTGAGCTTGTAACAACTAGATGTTTTTTTTCCCTTCGAGCGATGATAATCACATAAATCATTGTCATTCCACTAGGTTGGTTTGAATGGGCCTGGTTCATATGGTCTTGCTTTTGGCAAGGTGATCATGTTTGTTTGTATGAGCTTCTTTAATGCAACATCAATAGGTTCCCCCAAAGGTGTGAAATTTCTTTTTGGTGCCATATTTCTTAGAGGTCTAACTACATTAGATTGGACTGCATTGGTAGTGGCCATAGTAGCATTATTTGCTTGTGACTGATTCACATTTTGGTTTGGTCCTTGTAATGATAGTGTGGGTTGAGCTCTATTGACCACTCTTGCATCAACCACACCATTATTTGTAACCTTCTTGTTCCCTGACCAAAATTTGGGTTTATTTGCACTTGCATTGTTGGGTGATCCTTCATCTTTACTATTTTTAATGATAACTTGTTCCAACAATCCCTTCTCACATTTGAGACCTTTTTCTGTGATATCCTTGAAGACATCAAAAGATTGCATTTTCAAAGGATATTTGACTGGTGGAAGGAGATTCTCATTGAATATGTCCACTTGTTCTGCCTTTGGTATATTGCTTGGATACCTTCTATATAATGACCTCCATCTTTGTAAGAACGTAGAAAAGGTCTCTATTTCTTTCTGCTTCGTGGTGCACAAATCTATTAGGCTCATTGGAGTGTTTATATTATTAGATAATTTTGAGATAAACAACTTTGCTAGATCTCCCCATGAAGTAATTTTAGGAGGTAGATGCAAGAACCATTCTAATGTGGGCCCTCCAAGACTCTTAGGAAATAGTCTTAGTAGATATGTGTCTTCATGTGCCACTTCTATGCAAGATGTGAAAAATTCTCTTATATGATCTCTTGGATCACCCTTTCCTTTGTATTTATCAAACTTAGGTGTCTCAAAGCATGGAGGAAATCCTGGTATATATAAAGATCTATCATAGGGATAAGGCCTGAGATCTTCCAATGTGTATCTTTTCTTGTCCTTTCTTGCTTACATGTTCACCATTTTCTTTTGTAAGTTTTGGACTTGCTGAGCCAAAACTTCTGTTTGTGTCAAGGGTATGCCTGATGCATATATGTTTGCAACATATGGTGTAGACGTGGTGTATATCGGTGCTGTTGAAGATGCTTGAATTTGCACAATATGGAAACCACTACTAGGTGCTATGAAGTAGGTAAAGTGAGGCGTTGTGTTAGCCTGAGTAGACCCAAAGGGATTGGTATGTCCATGTTCTATCCCTTGGCTACTAGTTGTAGATCCCATTGATACTAATGTAGTTGTTTGTGGAGTACCAATGGCTTGTGAGTTGAACATTGGTATTGATTGGATCCTTGTTGAAGTAACCCCTGAAATTGGTGTAGAACTTATAGCTGCTTGTATTGTGCTTAACTGAGTTGGATCCATTTGTGTGCTTGGAGAAACATTTTGTGTACAAGTTGTTGTTCTAGATGCATTGAAAATTTGTGTCCCATTTAGGTTCAATGTCACTCTTGGTGGCATTATTATGGAGATGTCAAAATCAAAAGGCAACTTTGCTCCATTTTGAATTAAGAGAGATAGATACTTGTCTCTATTGTTGTTGATAAGGGCATTGATTGACATTAAGACCTGAGGGTCTTGTTGAGATGCCTCTATTTCCTCTTGTGTTAATCTTGTTTTTAGTTCCTCTATTGTTGGTAATCTATTGGGATTTGTCAATATCAAAGCCCCATTTCTTGATTCAAGACTTGAGCTTCCAAGTGTGTTCATGTTCCAAGTTGGGTTATAGTATGGGTCATTGTTCCGATCCATCTAATTTTTTGCATTGTTTTATCTTGTTATTGTCATGTGATCTTGACACTCCATGACTCACTATGATCTTCTAAATGCAAATGGTAGATTGATATGGATGTAAGACTTATGACTTAACCATGTGTGCACTCTATGAATGCTGATACCCTACAAAGATTACTGTCGAGGAATTTATGCCATAAGTTTTTTGACAAATTGTCAAAATTCTTCTTGTTCTCTTTGTTCCTTGATTTCTTTTGGTAACTCTGTATCAAGGCGGACAAATTTACAAATTTTGTTGTCTATGAATCTATCCTAAGAGGAGTGTGAATGATGAACTTTTACTCTCCTAATTATGAAGATTTATGCAAGATGTGGATGAAAAACTTAAACTATGCATTCCTTATATGTGTGAGGACCTATGATCACATGAAGCACCATTTTCTTCCATATTCTTGAATGCTGGCAAAATTTGTTGAACTTGTTGGATGTAAATACTTGGTTGTTCTCTTGAATTTTTGGCTCTTGAGTGTTGAGTTGAGAAACTTTTGATTGATATTGATATGAAAAACTTGCTTGAGATTCCACTATGAAATGTTTGATCATGTAGCAAAGACACAACTGACACATCAAAAAGAATAATAACATAGAAAGAATACTTGTTTAAGGAACTTTTTCAAATTCTCCTAAATGTTGGACTCTTTTTAAAAACCCCATTTTGTTTTCGTTGTAATTGGCCAATCAATTGCATAAGTAGACTCTCTTAAGGTCAAAAGGTCACAAATATTACCACAACCCACATCTTGATACTTCATCAGCTCAAACAGCCCTATCACACCCTAAGGTGTGCCCATTTTTTTGCCTTTGTCCAGAAATTAAACCAAAGAGGATTGCTCCTCAATTGGCTCATTATCATAGGAGATATATGGTGAGTGTCTTTGGGGAATATTCTTCCCCACCCGTGCATTGTGATAATAAAGCGTCTGGTACTGACTTAGTTGGGCTTCTAGTTTCTAAGGTGTTCAATCAGGCTTCCATTTGGGTGGGCATAGATCCAGTGAATTTAATCATCGCTATGCCATTCCAACACCCGTTGCTTACAATTTTCATTGAAAACACATTTATTTTATATTGGTTCAGGATACTTGGCATTAGCCGTTACCACTTTAGATAATTTCCCTCTCACAGACCTTATGGGCTTCTCGGGAGGGCAGGCCCGCTAGGGGTGTTATCCTAATGCAAAAGTGATAGAAAGCATAAAAGAGATGATTCTGGATTTTTGATCACCTAGAAAAGGGGAGAGCATACCTATCACCTCATAGACACAAAGAACAACAATTCTTTTTAACCTTCATCACAATTTTTTTTAACTATTGGAGATGTTTCTCCAAAATACATGGTGTTAATTTTAGCCAATATTGCAATGGTGAGATTTGTGTTATTCTTTTTGAAAGCACCAAAATAAAATGTTTGTCTTAAACTACCCCTGCAAAGAAATCAAACATTGTTAGCACATGGTGGGCTCTCCAGCATAATTTTTCTTCTCGGTTACAAATTTTCTCTTTGTAGAAACAAAAAGAAATCTGACATAAGAATCAAAATACAATCTATCTAACCTATCCTAGCAATTTCAAATTAACCTCTATTCAATTGCGAACTACTATCTAGTCAAATGTGAATTGACATAATAGAAATTGCAAATTACTGTAAGGTCAATTGCGCATTAGTTAAAACCTGCAACTTTCAAGAATTTCTAAACATCAGAAAAAGACAGAAGAGAGAAATTTTTTCTTTTAGTGAAGTCATTCCAGATGAGGTTTCCCATTACTGTGATATCATCATAAATGTTGAGTTTGTCTAGGATTTTGTTTATGGTTTGACGGCATGAAACCATGGCCTCTCCCTCTTCAAATTATCTAAATTGTCTTTCTACTTTGATAGGCTTTTAGCTGTCTATTGTGTTGTTTCCTCCTCCTCGCACCTGAAAGTTTGAAAGTTACCTTGCCTACCATGGAGTTAGAAACATTTTATGTCTAAAAATGAACTTTTTCAGAATCATGAAAGATTGATGGGTTAATCTCGCAAATGGATTTAAAGCCAAAATGACATCAAAAAATAAAATTCTGGGTTAAGCCTATAATTGTGCATTAGTTTAACCAATTGCGAATCAGAATGATGTCAAATGCGAATTAGAATGACATCAATTGCAAAATAATATTTTCAATTGTAAATTTCTATGATGGCAATTGTGCACTCCATTTTCTGTACGAACCTGCAAATCAAAAATCAGATCAGAAGGCGGGTTATTCATGTCGGGTTCACCAATTTTACTCATGCTTGAAATCATAATAAAATCATAAATCTGATTAGGGGGTAAAGACGATCACAAATATTTAACTAGTCAAGTATAATCAAACATAAACCAATAGAATTAATACAAGATAAGAATAAATTCAAGTAAATGAAACTCCCTCATCCAGCATTGTGACTTCCATTGTTCTTCTCTGAAATTGCATGGGTGGCTCTCAAGTATTGCACCGAAATTCCTTCATAAGATGACAATTTCTTTGAAGAGTGTGATCTAGAGTGATATGTGAGAATGATGTTGTTTATATAGATTTTCAACACATAAAGGGTGAGGATTTGAACTCAAGTCCTGATTGACAATCAATTGAGATTGATTGATCAATGAACTAGTCATGATTGACTTGTTAACTCAATAGATTGGTCTGTTAACAGGGTTGATTGGAGAGTGAACTCAATTGATTAACCAGTAGACTGAATAGACTAGCTAGTTGACTGAATAAATGGATTAGATGATTGAATGGATTGGAGAGATAAGTGGATTGATTGACGAGTCAGAAAATGTGATTGAGAGTGAAAAGGGGAGATTGAAGAATTAATCGAGTTAACTGATTTGATCAATCAGTTATGATTTCAACATGTGCTGTAGGTGAATTTCATTTTCAATTTGGATTTGAATTTGGACTTTCGAATGCTGAAATGCACATGAAATTAACTAAAATTCAGATTTGGTGAAATGTGAATTTGATGATTTGGAATTAGATGAAATTAATTGAAATTTGAATTTGGGGAATTTGGAGGAATAAGATTAATTAATTTAAATAATTTAAATGAAATTATTTAAACATTAGAAATGTGATTTAATTAAATAATAAAGAATATTTAATTAAGGAATTAATCATAATTAATTAAACAAATAATATTTAATTAATATTTAAGATAGGGTTAACTGATTAATTAATTAAGAAATAGAAATTGAAAAATTAATAAGATGAAGAATGATGGTTGAGTCAGTTTACAAGGATAATTAACTTAATTAAATAATTAAATAATTACTTAATTAATTAGCAAGAATAATTAGTACATGATGAAAAAAGACATTTTTCAGTGTCTATAGAAATCACCAAAACAAGGGGTTTGACTAAGACAAAACCCTATATAGCCACTTAGACACCCTTTTTCAAGTTGTAGGTGCAGGTACAGGAATCCGACAGACACACAAATGTTGGGACCGACAAAAGACACAAGGACAGTCTCAGGGCCAAATTCTAATCTCAGATCTTAGAGATAGGGGCGTGGCACCCTGGGAAAGGGCTAGGGCATGGTGCCCTGGTCCCCAAGGTTTTGGAGTTTCAAGTCCCAAATCCTCCTATTAGACCCTGATGACCTCAGATCCAGAAGATCAACTTCCTGTCATTAGAGGGACATGGGCATCCAATGCCTTAGAATTTGGTAATTTTGCATTAGTTTTAGTAGCAAGTGCACTTCTAAGTCCATTTCTCAGCCTTGCTTTCTGTCTCTCAGTTTCAGTTTGTGCCAAATCTACATTTTCAGTTTAGTGTGTAATGTTTCTCATCTCCTAGTTAGCTAATTATTGCATTTCATTTTACATATCTACTCCTCATTTACAACAAAGGAATAGAAACCCTAAGAGATATTCCTTGACTCTCTCTTTCTTGCAAGAAGTAGTCAAAGTGAACTATCTCCCTAGGCTCTTTCGTATTCCACTGTGTGTACATGAGAGTGGGATTAGGTCTTAGCCACTTGGTTCCATTTTTATGCATCACAAAAGCTAACACATATCATGATAACATCATAAATAGATATAAATCACTAAGTACACATAAATATCCAAACATTAATCTCAACATAGTCTAGAGTGTATCATTTTCCCAAAAACTAATCAACCTTGTTACTATGTCATTTCATAGTGATGAGAAAGATAAGTTGCATGGTTCTTCTCATGAATACATTCCTATCAACTCATCCTCTAAATCTAGTGACATGGTGGTTTATAACAATCTCCTTTATGAGGACCTATCTCCTTTTGAATCTAAGGACAAATCTTTTAATAGATATGATCATGCTATGTTGGATGATGCTCTCGATGATTTTATGTCTTTGCCAACTCCTTCAAATAAAGAACACACATCTAAAAGATTGATTAACATGATAAATGTGAATGAACATAGAAAACCCCTCTTTGAGGTTCAAGGTGCTTTCCCTTCTTCAACATCACAATCTTTAAAGCAACCCATCCTCACATTTCAAGGTGTTTATGGAAATGATCCTTTTTGCACTCCTAACAAACCTATTATCATTGTACAAGGGGGATATACCACTAAGAGTCCTTATGAGTATGCTAAATAAATAACTAGAGAGATTTATCATTCAGTTGCTCATACCTATAACACGAGAAACAATAGGCAACCCATTCCTATTCAAGCACTTCACATTTCACAAGCTCTTGGTAAGGAGTATGATCTCATTGAACAATTTAAGACCATTCCTGCCAAGATCTCCCTTTGAGATTTGATTCAAATCTCTTCTACATATCACAGAATGTTAAAAGATGCCTTGAAAACCTTGAATGTCCCACCAACAGTGACATCCAATAATGTGGCTTCTTTGATTAACTCAATTACCACACCTAAAGCTCAAATTATTTTCACCCAAGATGAGTTACCTCCTCGTGAAATTCAATGTCAATATGATCCTCTCATGATTGTTGTTATTATCAATGAAAATTCTATAAGATGAACTCTTGTGGGAAATGGCTCTAGCCTTAATGTTTGTAGCATTAATTTATTACATAAGATCAATGTGGATACATCTCTTATTAAATCTGATTCCCTTACTATCTGTGGCTTTGACAATGTGACTAGGTCTTCATTGGGTATTATAAACTTGCTTGTTAAGGTAGGACCAGTTACCTTGTATACACCTATTCATGTCATGCCTGATAACTTGACCTACAATTTGTTGTTAGGTAGACCTTGGATTTATAACATGCAAGTTGTCTCTTCTACTTTGCATAGGAAAGTTAAAGTTATTTATAGCATCAAGATGTATACCTTTCTCGTTGATACCAACCTCCAAGCTTGTTTACAAACATCTGCTTCTAAATCTTCCTCCACTAGTTCTTCTCCAACTATCTCTAACATCCCTTCTAGTATACCTTTTCCTTCTCGTACCACTTTCTCCTTTACCAATCCTATTCCTCCAAGTTATCCGAAGGTTATCGAAAAGGATTCTTCTTAGTCTGAATCTCCTCCCAAAGATGTATTTTCCTCCGAGAAGGTACTCTTGGATGATGATTGAGGGTCTTTGGACTTTAAACCTACTTTTGTGGGAGAATACAGAATCCCTCCAAGAGAGCCTAAGTCTAAAAAGTAGGAAGATAAGGACTAAACCCGAAAAGCAATCCACTTTGTCTAAACCTTTAAGTAGCAACTTTGTGGCTGCTTCTAATTCTAATTCTTTACCTATTTCCACTTCAAGTGATTTCGACATTCAAACCTATGAAAAATATCCTTCCCTTACTCAAATGGCTAACCTCTATGGTCCTGGTTTCCATATCTTAGTCAAGAGTAGATATAATGGCAATGGTTGTGGTGCTCAAGAACAAGGGATTAAAGTTCCTATAGAAAATTATTGTTGTGAGGCTACATTTGGACTTGGATACAATCCCCTCAAACCCACCAAAGCTTCTAATAGACCATCTATTAGTGTTAATGTCATTTCCTTTTCCCCTAAGCCTCTTTCATTAAAACATCCTGAGTATATTGACTATGATTCTAGTATCTTTGCTTTGGATGTCTTCTCTACTATTGATTCCTTAGTTGAGTTTATATGGGTTTATGATAATCTCCCTCATTACCATCATAGCCGTGGGTTTCTTTATTATTTGAATGCGGAAGTATATTTTGGGGAATAATTTGAATTAGCCAAAGATAATGATGCAATGATTAAAAAGTTCCCTCAACTGAAGGATATTCCTCAATAGAGTAATCTCCTTATAAGTGATACTGTTGACATCAAGATGGATCCTTGTAATGAAGACAAGATTATAAAGGTAGGGAAATGCCTTACTGATGAGGAACAAAAAGAATATTCTGATTTATTACACGACTTCCCTAAAATCTTTGCTTGGATATACTCTGACATACCTAGCATTGATCCTAATATTGTCACTCATTATATTGTCCTAATTCCTGATGCTATACCCATGAAGCAGAAGATTAGAAAAATAAATCCCAGAATAGCTTTGCTTGTTAAAGCCAAAATTGAGAAATTATTGGACGCATGATTCATTCGCCCTATTAACTATTCTACTTGGATTTTGAATATTGTCATTGTGGCTAAACCTGATCACAAGATTGTTAGAAACAATCAAGAAGGAAGACTGAGAGGGGGGGGTGTATCAGTCTTCATCAAATCAAAGCAAATTAAACTCTAAAACATAAACTGATAAACCACAACAATAACAGATAAGAAAATTAACAACACCACACAACACCAAAATTTTGATGTGGAAAACCCTGTTAAGGGAAAAACCATGGTGGGAACCTACCCACAATAAGATGATACTCTACAGTAGTATGTAAAAATATTACAATGGGGAATACACATGCATTCATGCACACTAGCTAGAGCTCATTGCTCAAAAGATATATGCTCGAAAGGCTACAACCCTCAAAGAAGTCTCACTGACTTACAATATGATTCAGACTACAATCCAGAAGGAATGAACTACAATAATAGCATCTACAAATGCCTGATGACAATTCTGGTTAAGCACAATTGTTTTCTCTACAACACCAATCTCACCACACCACTTCGCTAAATGATATATCCTTGTTCGTACATTTACCTCTCTCTGATAATGTAGACAAAATACTGACACCTAAATTACATAAGTATATCACCTATATATATACAAATAATCAACTTTGATAACAAGGTCGGCTAAACCCTCAACCCTCAACTCATAAATACAAAAAATTATATTACACGATACAAAGATCAACCACTGGACCATTATTATGATTTACATTACATATCATGGACCTAATTCAAATTTCCAAATGATTACATCCACCGAAATCCTGCCAAGATCAACCACAACATGCTACACCACCATAAATACTACATAACACAAAAATTATCACCGGTTCAAAGAGATCACCAAAACTCGCACAAAAATTAATGCAGATCGCCAAAATAAATATAAAATGACTAGGAAACACCATCAAGCATGTTAGAATCATCCAAAACAGTTGCACCGACACCTCTTTTCAAATCTCCATCGGTCAGCGTCTCAAAGCTTAAGAACACAACCAATCAACAACTGTCACGAGGAAAAATAATTTGCATAGCACTAAATCGTGAACCATCTAAAATGAAGATACACAAGATCATCTGAAACAATAATCCAAAATCTCAGCACAAGATCTGATCACACTAGAATATACCAGAGGGAATACTGAATTTTGTAAAATAGTGATCAGGAAAACCAAACTACAAAACTAGATCAAAAACCCTTTCCCAAACACACTAGAATAACTCATAGGAATATATTGACATCAATGAAAACAACATATCCTAGCAGTATCAATGAACAACTAAATCCAACAATCTCCCCAATAATCCAATAATCTCCGCAATAATCCAACAATCTCCCCCTTTGTTATTGATGACAACATATGAATGTGAAAAATAGTCAATGCAAAGAAAGAAGATATCACCAACAAAATTCCCTTAAGATTAAGATAGATAAAATAGTTTTTCACATGATCTCACTCCCCCTTTGATAGCAATGCCAAAGTTTACCAAAATAGAAAAATCAAACTCTCTCCCAAAACAGAATCATGACTCTCACTCCCCCTGAGAAACATAACCAAATCAACACACTACTCCAGCAGATGAGCAATGCCAACTCATCAATCCAGATAAAAGAGTAAATCTTTGAATTCCATCAGATCGATGCAACTCAATGCATCTAGTTCTCATCAAGAGGGGTGGAGACCCCTAACTTGTCTCTCAGAAAGACAAATGTATCTGCAGGCAAAGGCTTAGTGAAAATATCATCAATTTGTTCCTTTGTAGATACATATTCCAGCTTCACCTTCTGTTCACCGACTTTCTCTCTCAAGTAATTATATTTGATTGATATATGCTTAGTCTTTCAATGTTGCACCAGATTCTTAGATGTGTTTATAGCATTGGAATTATCACAATATATAACAATAGGCTCATCATAAATAACTATTATATCTTTCAATATTTGCTTCATCTATACTATCTGAGTGCAATTACTAGCAGCAATAATATACTCAACATCAACAGTAGATAAAGATACTGAATCCTATTTCTTGCTAGCCCATGAGACCAACTTCTTACCTAAAAAGAATGCTCCACCGGTAGTACTCTTTCGGTCATCAACAACACCTGCCCAATCTGCGTCAGTGTAAGCACACAACATGAAATCATCATTCTTTGGATACCATAAACCTTAATCTTTAGTTCCCTTTAGATATTTGAATATTCTTTTAACAGTTGTGACATGTCTTTCGTTCAAACCAACTTGATATCTAGTTGCCATACACCCAACATGCATAATGTCAGGCCTAGTCTGAGTAAGATATAATAATCCACCAAACATAGATCTGTACAAACTCTGATTATATTTAGGAGATTCATCATTTTTAGACAGTTTACAACCACTCACCATAGGAGTTCCAAACAGTTTAGAATCATCTAATCCAAAATTCTTCAGCAGTTTCTTCACATACTTAGTTTGAGATATAAAGATACCTTTTCCTATCTGTATAATCTGAAAACCTAAGAAGAATTTTATCTCACCAATCATAGACATCTCTAATTCTTTTTGTATATCACTGACAAATTTCATACTCATATCATCATCACCACAAAAAATAATGTCATCAACAAAGACTTCAACAATAAAAATGTTATTATTTTCAATCTTAACATACAAATTACTATCAACAACACCTTTGACAAATCCCATTTTTAGCAAGTATTTGTCTAATCTAGTATACCAGGCTCTAGGAGCTTGTTTCAATCCATATATGCTTTCTTTAACCTACATACCATGTCTCCATCATCTGACAGTGAAATTCCATTAGGCTGTTCAATGTAAACTTCTTCTTCTAGATCACCATTCAAAAAGGTAGATTTGACATCCATTTGATGTACCTTGAAACCTTTATAAGCAGCATAAGCAAGAAACAATCTAACAACTTCAATCTTGGCAACCAGAGCAAAAGTTTCTTCATAATAAATCCCTTGCTGTGAATATCCTTTGCAAACTAGTGTGGCTTTATTTCTGACTACTTCACCGGCTTCATTCAATTTGTTCCTAAGAACCCATTTAGTACCAATAACATTTTTATCCTTAGGTCTAGGCACAAGTTCCCAAGTGTCATTCTTTTCAATCTGATCTAACTCTTCTTCCGTGGCTCTAATCTAGTTATCATCTTTACAGGGTTCAATAACATCTTTAGGTTCAACTTTAGAAATCAAACATATTTCTTCTACATCTAACCTTTTCTAGTCATTACTCCTTTATTCTTATCACTAATAATCTGATTCTCATAATGATTCAATCTTACATACCTTGGAGTCTTCTAATTGTTCTAATTCTTAGAATTAGGATCCTGAAGATCTTCACCAACAACAGCAATAGTCTCTGTCTCTACTAGATCATCCTGCTTAGGCTCTTCAGGCTGAATAGGAGATAAAACAACATGTGGACCTTCATTATAAGCTTTGATCTCCTTCCCAAGGTTTTCATCCACTTTCACATTTGCACTCTCAACTATATTTCTCAGTCTCTTGTTGTAGCACCGGTAAGCTTTTCTATTTGTAGAATATCCCAAAAAGATACCTTGATCACTTCTAGCATCAAACTTTCCAATATCCTCATCTCTCTTGATATAACATTTGTTACCAAAAACTTTGAAGTATTTCATAGTAGGAATATGACCAAACCAAAGCTCATAAGGGGTTTTACTGGTATTACCTTTGATATGAAATCTATTGAATGTATAGACTGCAGTGCTAATAGCTTCTCTCCAGTAGACCTTTAGAACATTTACTTTAATCAACATGGTTCTTGCAGCATCTAAAATAGTATGGTTATTCCTTTCAAAAATCCCATTCTATTGAGGGGTCCTAGGAGCAGACAGCTGTCTTCTGATTCCATGAAACTCATAAAAAGAATTGAACTCATCAGAACATAATTCTCCACCTTTGTCAGATCTCAGACACTTCAACTTCAATTCGGACTCAGTTTAAACTTTAGCTTTGAATATCTTGAATTTCTCAAATGCTTCTGATTTTTCCTTCAAAAAGACAACCCACATCATTCTGGAATAATCATCAATTAGCAACATAAAGTATCTATCACCCTGCACACTTCTAACATTTGTAGGTCCACACAGGTCAGTATGGACAAGATATAACAATCCATCTGACGTATACAATTTTCTCTTGAAATTAATTCTTATTTACTTACCCAACATACATTCCTTACATACTGGATTAACATGTTTAACAATCATAGGCAGATCCCTAACAACTTGTCTAACTGATCTTGATCAATGAATCAAAGTTTACATGACACATTCTTCTATACCACAACCAAATCTCATCTATATTAGCAATCAAACAACTTTTCTCACTAGCATTCAAATGAAAAATGTTACCTCCAGATGCAATCTCTATACCAGAGGCATTCAAGATCTTGTATTTACCATCTTTGAATTATAGATCATAACGCTTATCAATCATCTGTCCAACACTCAAGAGATTATGCTTCAAACCTTCAACATACAAGACATCATCAGTGTTATGCTTTCCATCAAAAGAAATAGAACCTCTCCCATAGATTACACAGGCTTTGTCATCTCCAAATCTAACTAGTCCACCATCATACCTTTTCATGCTTACAAATTTTCTTTTATCACCAATCATATGATGTGAGCAACCACTGTCAATCACCAATTCACCTCTTTCTTCTACCTTATCGGCCAAAACTTTCTCCTCAGCAGAGTAGCTAGTGGAATCAATAGGCACATGTCTATCTTCTTTAATGGCAATAAACACAACTTCATCTCCTTCTGATTCTTCATCTGCAGCATAGTAATAGTTCTTTTGGTTCCTAAACTTCTAGTTAGACTTATAAGGCTTATCATACTTTTCATGCTTCTCATATCTATCATTTCTATCAAACTTATCAAACTTATCATGTTTGTCATACTTAACCATTCTCTCTGGCAATCTAGAATCAAAATGTCTTATCTTATTACAGGAAAAATATTTCAAGGGAAACTTTCCATCATACTTATCGACACCTGTAGGAAATCTCCACACAATCAATTCTTCAAGCTCATCAAGCTCTCTTTCTTGCTTTTCTATCTCTTTCCTTTCTCTTTCATATCTAGATATCCTGCACTCATCAGGATCATATTTCTGCTTACTAGACACAAATGTTGATGCTTTGAATGTTGTCTAAGACTTTCCATGTGATTCTCCAAATTTGCTTAGCTTGAATGCAGCAAGTTTTCCAACCAATACATCTCTTGTTACTATAGTTAAACTCTAGATCTCATCAGTAGTGGCAACCTTATTTTTATAGGCAGGAGGCAAAGATCTTAGCACCTTAGCAACAATCTCATCTTCTTCAATCTTTCCACCGATAGATTTGATACCAAGGACAAGCTCATTCACCTTAGCCATGTATGAATGTATGTTCTCATCATCTCCCATCTTTAATGTCTCATAATTTCCTTTTAAGCTCTGCAACTTAGGAACTTTCACTTGACTATCATCTTCATACATGATCTCAAGCTTCACCCAAATATCATGTGCGGTTTGAAGTTCCATAATATTTGTCATTTTAGAATCAGTCAAGGCACTGAGTAATGCTTCCTTCGCTCTGATGTTATATTCAACTTCCTTAACCTCATTAGGAGTGGATGGTCCATTATGAGGAACAACATAAGTATTCTTAGTAATCTTCCAATAATCTTCTCCAAGACATTTCAAATGCACCTTCATCCGTTTCTTCCATATAGTGTAGTTGCTTCCATCAAACCTTAGACTATCCTTCTTGAAAAGAATACCCTGAGCTTCCATCATGGATCTCCTCAAGTGATTAAGCTTCTACTAGAGGATCTAGCTCTGATAACAATTGTTAGCAACAATCAAGAAGGAAGACTAAGAGGTGGGGGTGAATCAGTCTTCACCAGATCAAAGAAAATTAAACTCCTAAACATAAAATGATAAACCACAACAATAACAAATAAGCAAATTAATAGCACAACACACAACACCAATATTTTGACGTGGAAAACCCAATTAAGGGAAAAACCACGGTGGGAACCTACTTACAATAAGATGATACTCTGCAGTAGTATGTAAAAATATTACAATGGGGAATGCACATGCATTCAAGCACACTGCCTAGAGATCACTACTCAAAATATATATGTCCAGAAGGCTATAACCCTTAGGGAAGTCTCACTGACTTACACTATCATTTGGACTACAATCTGGAAGGAATGAACTACAATAATAACATCTACAAATGCCTGATGACAGTTTTGATTAAGCACAGTTATCTTCTCTACAACACCTATCTCTCCACACCACTTCTTTGAATGATATATCCTTGTTCGCACACTTACCTCTCTCTGATAATGCATACACAATACCGACACATAAATTACATAAGTATATCACCTATATATATACAAATCATTAGCCTTGATAACAAGGTTGACTAAACCCTCAACCCTCAACTCATAATTACAAAAAATTACATCACATGATACAAAGATTGACCACTGGACCAATATTATGATTTACATTACATATCATGGACCTAATTCAAATTCCCAAATGATTACATCCATCGGAAATCCTGCCAAGATCAACCACAACACGCTACACCACCAGAAATACTACATAGCACAAAAATTATCACCGGTTCAAAGAAATCACCAAAAGTCACACAACGATCAATGCAAATCACCAAAACAAATAGAACATGACTAGGAAACACCATCGAGAATGTTAGAATCATCCATAATAGTTGCACCAACACCTCTTTTCAAATCTTCATTGGTCAACATCTTAAAGATCAATAACACAACCAATCAACAACTTTCACGAGGAAAGATAACTTGCGGAGCACCAAATTGTGAAACATCTGAAATGAAGATACACAAGATCATCCCAAACAATAATACAAAATATCAGCACAAGATCTGATCACACTGGAATATACCGGAGGGAATACTAAATTCTGCAAAATAGTGATCAACAAAACTAAACTAGAAAACTGGATCAAAAACCCTTTCCCAAACACACCAAAATAACTCAAAGGAATATGTTGACATCAATGACAACAACATATCCTAGCAGAAGCAATGAACAACCAAATCCAACAATCTCCCCAATAATCCAACAAAGATTAGATTGTGCACCGATTTTTGAGATCTCAACAAGGCTTCCTTAAAGGATGATTTTCTACTTCCCAACATTGATATGATAGTGGATTATATAGTTGGACATGCCTTGTTATCTTATATGGATGGTTTCTCAGGATATAATTAAATCTTCCTTAATCCTCAAGATCAATTTAAAACTATCTTCACTACTCCTTGGGGTACGTTTTGTTGGATTGCAATGCCTTTTGGATCGAAGAATGTAGGCACTACTTACCAACGTGCTATGACTCTTATCTTTCATGACTACATGCATAAAATCTTAGAATATTACGTTGATGATATTTTAGTCAAGTCCATACTTTGTCAAGACCATGTTAAGATCCTTCATCAATTTTTTGAGCGAATTCATAAATACAACATGCACTTGAACCCTCGAAAGTGTGCTTTTGGTGTGGATAGTGGAAAACTATTAGGGTTCATAGTATTGCATCGTGGTATTGAGGTGGAAATGAAAAAGATAGATGCTATTGTTAACATGCCACCTCCTAAAAATATTTCCCAATTAAGAAGTTGGCAAGGAAAGATACAAGCTATTCGTACGTTTGTGTCACAACTTGTGGATCAAACCTTTCCCTTTACTTAATTGCTCAATAAAAACATCACCTTTCAGTGGAATGAGGATTGTCATCAAGCCTTTGAAGATTTAAAATCTTATTTGGCCAACCCTCTTATCTTGCAATAAGTTGACCCAACTATACCATTCCTTCTATATACTGTTGGCATATGATGAAGCAGTGATAATGTATGTTGTCATTGATGTCAATAAGTGAACTGGTATATGATGCTCAAGCAGGTGAACCGGTGTGAAGACTGGAAGCGGCTATAGTCAACTGGGATGGGGTGAACCGGTGTCAGGATTCACAATTTGACTACTGGTTTGTAGTCTTAGTTCAGCTCGAGGGTTTCTCGTTTGGTGATCTAACTTGTGTAGTGCAACCGATGACATTCTATGATGAGCTAGTTAAGAGATAAGGATGAGATCGAGATGCCACATCAGCTATGTGCATGTGATGAATCTCTTTGAGGATCCTGCATGTGAAGAGAAAATGCATTAAATGTCTACCTCGGGAATGTGCATTTCTCTTAGCGGTGTGTGAAGAATGCATGATGGGTTACTAATTTCCAAGTGCAGTGAAGATTGGATGATGTAGAATGACTTGAGATCTTTCTCAGATTGTTGTATTCTATGCAACACATTTTAATGGTTAGGATCAGGCTGCTTGTAATTGAAAACCTAAATGTGTAGGGTTTAGGGTTTATGCTACCGACCTAATTGTTGTCTATAAGGTCGATGATGTTTATTATTATTTGTGTTGGCAAAAGTTGTGTTTATGTCTATGTGTTGAAGACTTGATACTTGCCAAACCAGAGTAAGGAGTCTGTAGAGTGTGATTGCAGAAGAGAGGAACTGAAAAGGATTCGCCTTAGCAAATTAGTGTTGTTATCAGATCGGAGTTTTATCTGTTGTCTTCTAACCATTTCAACAAAAAGAAAATCCCTTGACCGGGTAGCTTTAACAAGCTTGTTTCAAATCCTCTAACCAGGTGACTCAAGCTCATTGAGTTCTTTAAATCCTCTAGCGAGGTAACCTTTAACAGGGTTTATAGCCATCCCTTAACCGGGTGATCCCTAATAGGATCGGTTCCTAACATAACCTTATTGTAAAGTCTTTAACCGGATTAGGCTCCTAACAGAGTAGACTTCAAAAGAGTTCAAAAACAATCTTGTGGGTATTCATCCCCACTGTGGTTTTTTCCATTTGGGTTTCCATTTGAAAAATCCGTGTCATGGGCTATGTATTTTTCATGTGATGATTGAGTAGTTTTTGTTTAGTTGAATACACATGCAGAGATAATGGTTGTGATATTACTAATGAAACTCATGCATGATCAAACTGGTAAAATAGCTATCTAGATTTTGAGAATTGTTGGATGCTATTTGAAGTACTTTTGTTTTACCGGTTTAGCTATTTGAAGTATTTCTGTTAACTGGTATTGCTATGGTTAATTATAGTGATATAGACAACCAGTTATCTGTGTTCAGAGAGTGTCAAAATATTAAAGCAAGTTTTTGTCTATACTGATTCACCCCCCCCCCCCCTCAGTACTGGTTATAGTATTAGTTGTTCATCATTATTCATCAATTGGTATCAGAGCGCCTCCAGGTCCTCGGTGATATAAGATTAACCGCTTGAGGCAAAAGATCCAACTTGAATGATGAAGATGGAAGGTCCTAAGTTCAATATGGACAACTTCAAAATATGGAAGGACAGAATGAATATTTATATCAAGAGTTTGGGTGCTCAACAGTGGAGCTATGTTGAGAATGCCTATGTAATACCTACTAGCACTCTGACTGATGATCAGAAAAGAGAGATTCAAGAAAATGGGCAAGTCATGGAAGCCCTTATTAGCAGCCTATCTGATATTGAGTTCATTGATGTACAAGATAAGGACAATCCTAAGGGTGTATGGGACACACTAGAAACCATTTATGGCAGTGATGAGCATGTCAAGTAGGCTAAGGAAGAAAGCCTTAGAGGAAAATTTGAAGACATGAGGATGGTTGAAGGCAAGACCATTCAGTAATATGGCATAAGGATCAAGACTGTGGTTGGAGATATCAAGTGCACTTGTGGAACAATTGACGATGCCACCGTTGTCAGTAAAGTTTTGAGATCATTGTTACTGATCTATGCAATCATGGTTGCCTCTATCCAAGAGCTAAGGTCTATCGATAGAACAAAGGTATCCTTAGACTCTATTATTGCTAAATTGACTACATATGAATTGAATGGCTATGATGGTAGCATTAAGAAGATAGAGTCAGCCTTCAGAGCATCTGCTTCCTCCACACCTACTAGGAGAGGAAAAGAGGTTAGCACTAGTTATGAATCCAGGCCAAGTAGAGATATGGATGATGAGGAGATACTGATGGAGTTTGAAGGTCTTCTCGCCAAGAGACTTCCAAAAGGCACTATAAAATATAGAGGTACGCTTCCTTTGAAGTTTTTTTCCTGCAATAAGATAGGACATATAGCTATTAATTGTCGTAACAATGACAATAAGGATAAACCAGAAAGGTTTAGAAAGTATAAAGGAGGAGGTAGGAGAAATTGTCTTGTTGCAGTGGATGAAGGTGTTACCGATGAAGAATTGGAGGATGAAGAGAGTGAGGACATAGTGTTCGTAGTTGTCAAGAAAGAGGTGTCTGACCAGAAAGCTCTTGTCTCTCACATTGACAACTCTAATGAGTGGATCATTGATAGCGGGTGTTCTCACCACATGACTGGTGACCGGAGAAAGTTTATGACTATGGAAGAATATGATGGAGGTGTTGTCTGATTTGGCAACAATGCACCCTGCATGGTAAAAGGAAAAGGATCCATCTCACTGAATGGAAAGAGTAGTGCGGATGATGTCTATTGGGTGGAAGGCCTTAAGTACAATCTTTTGAGTGTTTCTCAACTGAACAACATAGGACTTATTCTGGAGTTCAAAGGTGGAGTCTATAGAATAATTGGAAAGAGTGTTGAACTTATTGCCACCGGTAAACACAACAAAGCAAACCTGTTTCAACTTAATGCCCAGATCAGTCAGTGTCTGATGGCGAAGTTTGATGATAGTTGGATATGGCATAGGAGACTCTATAATATAAACTTTGATAATATAGTAAAGGCCAGTAAGATCAAGGCAGTAAGAGGATTGCCTTTGCTGAACAAAATGGAGAATGCTTTGTGTAGCGAATGTCAACTTGGGAAGATGTCTTCCTCAACATTCAAAGGTAAGTCTTTTTCAGCAGAGAACTTACTTGATCTAGTGCACACTGATCTATGTGGTCCGATGAAAACAAGAAGTATTCAGGGAGATTGGTATTTCATGATTCTTACCGATGATTACTCAAGAATGATGTGGGTCACATTCTTGAAAGACAAGTTTGAGGCGTTTGGAAAGTTCAAAGCCTTTAGAGCATTGGTTGAGAAGGAGAGCGACAAAAGAATAAAATTCCTTATAACTGATCAGGGAGGTGAATTAACTTCTGATGAATTCAACAAGTACTATGAAGAGAATGACATCAAGAGGTAGTTGTCTGCCCCAAGGGCACCACAGCAGAATGACAGAGCAGAGAGGAATAACAAGACTGTAGTGGAAGCGGCCAGAACTATGCTAATCCAAGGAAAGGTAGCTCACACATTTTTGAGAGAAGTGGTAAGCACTGCAGTCTATACTATGAACCAGGTACTCATCAAGAAAGGTAAAGGAAATGTCCCCTATGAGTACTAGAATGAGAGAACTCCTAATGTAAGTTATTTCAAAGTATTTGGCAACAAGTGCTATATCAAGAGAGGTGAGCATCTGAGCAAGTTTGATGCTAAGAGTGATGAAGGAATATTTCTGGGATATTCCACTAAAATAAAAGCTCTCAAGTGCTACAACAGGAGGACTTAGATAATTGTTGAGAGTGCAAATGTTAGGGTTGATGAATCCCCTAAGGAACTTGAGGAAACTAGTAGCAAGCAAGTGGAAGATGAACTGGGTGTAGTCTTCTGGGAACCGGTTGAGAAGGAAATAAGTTGCAAACACTAGAAAGACCTCAATGTTTCTATACTGATAGAAGCTGTAGTAGGAGAAGAAGAAGATGAAGTGGAAGAAGAAGAGGAAAAGCAAGTGGAACTAGCTAGGGTCATTCCTAGGTATGTAAAACTGCATCATGATCTGAAGCAGATCATTGGAGACAAAGATGCGGGGATAATCACAAGGAGAAAGGTCAAAGAAAACTTCTGCATGATTTTAGAATTTGAGCCTAAGACTACTAGAGAGGCACTTACTGATGAAGACTGGATAAAGGCAATGGAAGAGGAGCTGGACCAGATAGAGAAGAATGCAACATGGTCCTTGGTACACAAAACGGAACACAAGAATGTCATAGGTACCAAATGGGTCTTTAGGAATAAGCTGAATGAAGAAGGCACAATGGTAAGAAACAAGGCAAGACTTGTATGCAAAGGATACACTCAGGAAGAAGGAGAAGACTATGGAGAAACCTTTTCCCCAGTGGCTAGACTGGAAGGTGTCTGAATGGTACTTGCATTTGCAGCATTCAAAGGATTCAAGGTATACCAGATGGATGTGAAGTCTGCATTCTTGAATGGAATCCTAAAAGAAGAAGTGTATATTGAGAAATTGGATGGGTTTGCTTTGTCAGAGGATAGTAACATGGTGTGTAGATTACACAAGGCCCTGCATGGATTGAAACAAGCACCAAGGGCATGGTATGAACGGTTACACTCTCATCTTGTGAAGATAGGATTTCAGAGAACAAGTGAGGACAACAACATCTACCTAAAATCTGAAGGTGATCAGATACTGATCTATGAAGTATTTGTAGATGACATAATCTTTGAAGGAGATGATGAAATGAGTCATGCATTTGCAGATGAAATGAAGAAAGAGTTTGAGATGTCTCTGATTGGAGAGATAAATTTCTTCATTGGTCTACAGATTCAGTAGATGAAGGAGGGTATCTTCATTACCCAGTCCAAGTATATCAAAGAGGTATTGAAGACCTTTGGCATGGAGGAGAGCAAACCAGTTGGAACACCGATGGTAACTGGCTGCAAACTGACTAAGGAGGATGATTCAACATTGGTGAATGAGAAGGAGTACCGGTCAATGATCGGTAAGCTGCACTATGTGGTGCATAGTAGATCGGATATTGCTCATGTAGTAGGAATAGTTGCTCATTTTTAGAAGAATCCAAGAGAATCCCACTTGGTAGCGGTAAAGAGGATTCTTAGATATCTGAAGGGAATAGTTGATTACGGATTGTGGTATCCATATAATGGAGACCTTGATCTCAAAGTGTTTACCGATGTAGATTGGGAAGGTAATGTGGATGACCAGAAGAGCACAACTGGTGGAGTGTTCTTCCTTGGTGGAAGACTAGTCTCGTGGACGAGTAAGAAGCAGAGTTGTATCTCCTAGTCTACAGCTGAAGCGGAGTATGTGGTAGCATTTACAAACTACACTCAGGTAATCTAGATGAAGCATGTACTGGATGGCTTCAAAGTGGCTGTATCTGAACCAGTGAGTATTTTCTATGATAATACTAGTGCAATCAATATTTCCAAAAATCCGGTATTTCATGCTAGGACCAAGCATATTGAGCTCAAGTATCATTTCTTGAGAGAAAAAGTTTAGAATAAAGAGGTTGTAGACATATTCACTAAGCCCTTACCAAAGACTATATTTACCTATTTGAGAGGTGAATTAGGGGTTCTTCCCCTTCATGAAATACATTAAAGATGTGTGCTCCACATTAGTTAGGTACTGCAGTGAGCAATCTTATAGGATTGATGTGTTGAAGGATGCTACTCCACAGGGGGAGTAGTATGGTGGAGCTTGGAATCTTATGCCTCCACTTTGGCATTGTTGTCAAAGGGGGAGAAGATATATTGTTTGGGGTGAAGATGTTGGGCATGTATACACTGATCAGTGCAGGTGATGGTGATCTTTTAAGTTGCACAGGTATAGTGTCAATCGGTGTATATATTTTACTGAGCAATGATTGACTGAGTATTGCCATCAATGCCAAAGGGGGAGATTGTTGGCATATGATGAAGCAGTGATAATGTATGATGTCATTAATGTCAATAAGTGAACTGGTATATGATGCTCAAGTAGGTGAACCGGTATGAACCAGTGTGAAGACTGGAAGCGGCTATAGTCAATCGGGATGGGGTGAACCGATGTCTGGGTTCACAGTTTGACTACTGGTTTGTAGTCTTGGTTCAGCTCGAAGGTTTCCAGTTTGGCAATCTGACTTGTGTAGTGCAATCAATGACATTCTGTGATGAGTTAGTTAAGAGATAAGGATGAGATCGAGATGCCACATCAGCTATGTGCATGTGATGAATCTCTTTGAGGATCCTGCACATGGAGAGAAAATGCATTGAATGTCTACCTCAGGAATATGCATTTCTCTTAGCGGTGTGTGAAGAACGCATGATGGGTTACTGATTTCCAGGTGTTGTGAAGATTAGATGGTGCAAAATGACTTGAGATCTTTATCAGATTGTTTTATTCTATGCAATGCATTTTAACGGTCAGGATCGGATTGCTTGTAACTGAAAACCTAAATGTGTAGGGTTTAGGGTTTATGCTACCGACCTAATTATTTTCTATAAGGTTGATGATGTTTATTATTGTTTATGTTGGGAAAAGTTGTGTTTATGTCCGTGTGATGAAAACTTGATACTTGCCAAACTGGAGTAAGGAGCCTGCAGAGTGTGATTGCAGAAGAGAGGAACTGAAAAGGATGTGCCTTAGCAAAGTAGTGTTGTTATTAGATCAGAGTTTTATCTATTGTCTTCTAACCATTTCAACAGAAAGAAAATCCCTTGACCGGGTAGCTTTAACAGGCTTGTTGCAAATCCTCTAGCCAAGTGATTTAATCTCACTGAGTTCTTTAAATCCTCTAGCAAGGTAACCTTTAACATGGTTTCAACCTTTAATAGGGTTTATAGCCATCCCTTAAGTGGGTGATCCCTAACAGGATCGGTTCCTAACAGAACCTTATTGTAAAGTCTTTAACCGAACTAGGCTCCTAACAGAGCAAACTTCAAAAGAGTTCAAAAACATGCTTGTGGGTATTCATCCCCACCGTGGTTTTTTCTATTTGGGTTTCCACGTGAAAAATCTATGTCATGGGCTGTATTTTTCATGTGATGATTGAGTAGTTTTTGTTTAGTTGAATATGCATGCAAAGCTAATGGTTATGATATTACTAATGCAACTCATGCATGATTAAAATGGTAAAATAGCTATCTAGATTTGAGAATTGTTGGATGTTATTTGATGTACTTTTGTTTTACCGGTTTAGTTGTGTGAAGTATTTTTGTTAACCGGTATTGCTATGGTTAAGTACAATGATATAGACAATTGGTTATCTATGTTAAGAGAATGTCAAAATATTAAAGCAAGTTTTTGTCTGTACTGATTCACACCCCCCCCCTCTCAGTACCGATTGAAGTATTAGTTGTTCATCATTATTAATCATATACAACTACTTCTTCTCATGCTCTTGTAGCTTTATTGGGACAATGTAATAGTTATGGTAAAGAATGCTTGATCTATTATATAAGCCATACTTTGCTCGATTACAAAGTGTGTTATACTGCAATAGAAAGGTAATGTCTTGCTCTTGTTTTTAGAATGTAGAAGTTGAGGCATTACCTTTTGAATGTTGAGGTTCATGTTATCATCAAATTCAATCCTTTGAAGCATATTTTCCCTAAGACAGATCATTTAGGACATCTAGCAAAGTGGGTGATGATGTTAACTGAGTTTGATCTTAAATTTGTTTCTCAAAAAGAAATTAAAGGACAAGCATTGATTGATCAATTAGGTGACGCTCCTTCACCTCTCATACTACCTAATCAAGAATATTTTCTTGATGAGTTTGTTCTTCCTATTGAAACTGATGAAACTTGGGAGTTGCACTTCAATGGCTCTGGGTGTCGTACGGGCTCGCAAGCATTTGTTGTTCTATTTCCTCCTAATAAGAAACCTATTTCCCTATCTTATTGTCTTAATTTCTTATGTACTAATAAAATTGCTGAGTATGAAGCCCTTATCACTAGTAATAGAGTGGCTTTAGCTTTGAATGTTAAGCACATACACATCTATGGTGACTCTCAATTAATCATTTAACAAGTCACAAGAGTTTATCAGGCTAAACAAGATAAATTATCACAATATCACGATTTGGCCTTATCCTTGTTACAAAATTTCAATTCCTATGTCATGGAGCCTGTACCTCAAAAGGATAATTGACATGTTGATGCAATGGCATGTGTTGCCTCCCATGTATCCTTAGAGGATCTAGTGATAGATCTTAAGTTTGTTATTCATAACCTTTGTTCTCTAACTATTGCTGATAATCCTAGTGATGTGGCTTATTGCTATACCATAGATTATGACAAATGATACTCGCATATCTTAAGATATTTGATTGATGGTATGTTTCTATATTATACGAGTAAAAATTCTAGAGCTAGAATCTGCAAGTTAGCTGCAAGATACATTATCCTTTCTAATGTCCTTTATAGAAGGGGTTATAATGGTTTGCTTCTCCGCTGTCTTAACAAAACAAAAATCCCGGTTGCTCTTGAGGAAGCACATTCAGGTGCTTACGAGGGGCATTTTGGAGGTAAAAATTTAGTTCAAAGGTTTCTTTGAATGGGTTATTATTGGCATACCATGGAGAAAACCTCCTTTGTGTTTGTTAAAAAGTGTCATTAGTGTCAGCAACACAACAATTTGATTCATTATCCTGTACAAGAACTTAAGTCGCAAGTGGCCTCTTGGCCCTTTTCAATGTGGGGTTTGGATCTTATTGGAAATATTTCTCCTCCCTCATCCCAAGGACATACTTTCATTATAACCACTATAGATTATTTTATGAAGTAGGTAGGAGCGGTTCCTCTTTGATCCACTACCGCTGAAGTAATTTGTCAATTCATCTTGGATAATATTATTGCTCAATTTGGAATTCCTTCCACTTTGGTTTCTAACAATGGTACTTCATTTAAGAACAAACATGTGAAGAAATTTCTTGAAAAATACCATATTCAACATTTCTTTTGTACACCTTATTACCCTTAATCTAATGGCCAGGTTGAGTCCTCTAATAAAATTCTTGAAAAAATTCTTCGTAAGATTGTAAACAAACATGGTAAGGACTGGCACACCTAGTTGAATTATGCTCTTTGGGCTTATTGAACAAGTATGTGCATAGCTACGAGTACTACCCCCTACAATCTTTTTTATAGTGGTGATGCTATTATGCCTTTAGAGTTAGAGATTCCCTTACTAAGAATTTATTTTAAGGGTATAGTCGACGATCATTTTTATCAAGAATAATGCCTTCAACAACATAAATATTTTGATGAATGATTTATAAACGCTCTTGAGCATATTCAAGCATATCATAAATCCCTGCAACGAAGTTATAACGATAAGGTCATTCAACGTTCCTTCTCAGTAGGTGACCTTGTGCTCTATGAGAATCAACATAACGTGAATGCTTCACCTAAAGAAAGAGGAAGGTTTAGCCCGAATTGGCTTGGACCATATATCATCACTAAGGTCTATGGATTAGGTGCCTACAAAATAGTATATGTGGAAGGTACACCTCTTAAGGAACCCATAAATGCTATGCATCTTCGTAGATACTATGCTTGATCTTCTCCTTTCTTTTCCTTTTCTTTCCATTCTTTTATTCTTCAAAATTGTATGATATGGTATTATCTCTTCATTAAAGCATGTAGTATTGAATCATTAGCATTTGATCTATACTACTTCGTTCTTGAAAAACATGTTTTAAGATTCTTGGTTGTTTAGAATTCATTATGTAATTTTTTAGGAATTTACATCTTTTATGTGCTAACTTATCATACAATTTTTCATATGTTTAAGTTAAGATACATCATGTTTTGTTTAAATAAACTCTTAATTAGATCATATTACTTATGTAGTCCTTAAACACATTTATTTACATCATCAATGTTGTATTTAATTAAATACTTAGTTATTTAATTAGATCACACATGTATCAATTTAACCATGAGGTATTGAGAAATTAATCACATGAGAGTTAGATTAGACATACATGTACATTTCCAAATTTTTTACTTTTAATCAAAGCAATAGATACATTCATTGTTTTTCAAATTAAAAGAACACATTTGAGGCGAAAATCATCATCATATATATCATCAAAAGTTTTAAAATACATCATCATATACAAAATCAACCACTAGATGCAAAATGTGATCTTTGCTATATCAACACTATCTATGGTTGGTGACTAGTCGAGCCCTCGGGTCCCTGTTGTGGTGGTCCCATGGGTGTATAACAGGATGAAGACCATGAGAGACTCCTAGAATAACTCCTTTGGTCTTGATCTATGACTATACCTTGATACACGACTGACTCTGCCCCAAACTCTGCTAGTTCGCATTGTAGCCGCTCTCTCTCCTCTCGCTTGATCTCAATCTCTATTCAAATAGAGTCAAATAGATCCTTGTGTCATTCAATGCTCCTTTTAGGTCTATGCATGATCTGTGAAGATGAAGGTATGTATGAAGAAGTGACGATGTCTAATAGGATCTACTAGATAAGGGACCGCCACTCCTGTGCTCTGACAGTAGAAGAGGGAATGAAATCAAATCACATGTTCACCATAATGTTAACATATTTAATTAAATAAAAATTCCATTACCTGTATCTCCCGCCTACCAGTGTGGATTGCTATTGTGGATTGTGTGTCGTGGCCATCTCTGACCTAGAGTCACTTCCCTCTCCATGCTCATAGTGTCTCTATAATCTAGTAGGCGGTGGTGTAGGAGACGATCAACGTAAGCTCAAAGTTAGTCTCTTGAGGTCGGCTTCCTCTCCTCTAGCCAACACTGCTAGTGGATCTAGGGCTATGGTATTTGTTGTCATGTTGAATGCACCCACTTTTGCCAAGCAAATCAGTACCAGTACTTGAGAAATCCCATGCAACATGGAAACAAAATTGAGCTTGTGGGTCAGCTCATAATGAGATTGAATCTCCGGGTTGTGGATCAACTCCCTTTGAATACCTCCTAAAACTAAAAATGGGTGTGGAAAAGAGTAAGAGATAATTGAAAAATATGAAAAATTGAAGCTACTCTAAGAGGTGATGCACCAAACTTATGACGATGAAACTTTCAATGATAACTCACAAAAACCCACAAAATTTTGTTCACACAAAGTAATTATCTTTTCAATCACAAAATTGATTCCTAGAAAGGTTAAGGAATTAGCAAAACTTGGAAGGAAAAGAGATTTCACAACCAAATTTTAACATAAAATCTGCAACACAAACTAAAACATGCGATTTTTTGAAAAGCAATGATGGATGCACATTAAAGAGATAGAAGATTAAAGGCTTCAGATGAAACACAAGAATTACTTCTATCAAATCTGTCATGAACAAACACAATCACAAAGTAAACTTATGAAATTTTACAAATAAAAAGAGTCATGCTAAATATAGAACTGAAAACACTATTGTAAATCTCTCTATATCAATGAAATAAAAAAATGAGCTACAAATCTCTGCAAATTTTCTTAAGGCAAGAGAATACCAAAGGCCAGAACTAAGGAGAAATATAACAAGCTTTCCTCTATATACAATAATAAGGCATGCAAACCTTGAAAGAATGAACTGTAATCCTAAAAAAGGTGAACTCCAGTATGAAATCCATCCACAAGAAAAAAGCTTGAAAAATAGGTGTCAAATCTTCATGGAAAGATGCAATAATGCTACCAAATAACCCTCAAGTCAATGTGTAACCCAAAAAGACTCTCAAAATAGCCTCAAACTGTTGATAATTGCCTCAAATCACCTCTGAACTGCCGCTGAACTGATCCACTATTTGATGCATATGTGTATAAGGGGAAAATAGACTAAATATTAAATTTAGTCAATAATGACTTAGCTTTTATTATTTATTACATATATGTAATTCATCCCTTATCTTTATATGATAAATATTATAAGTGATTTCATTATACTATCACTTTAATATTTATTTTATTTTTCAGTTGTGCATGGATGCATAAGAAAAACTTAAGTAATTAATTTAAATAAGTAGAAGCTTCTAAATAAAGATTAAAACAAATCTCTATAATGCCTTTTATATTTGCTTCTACTTATTAGGATAAAATAATTAATTAATTTATTATATTAATTATATTAATAATGGCATGCAAATTTATTTTCTTTTCTTTTTATATTTGTCATTATTTAATATATTTAATATAATAATAATACATTTTAATATTGCACTTAATAAAAAAAGAAAATAAAAACGTTTAAAGACCCCTACGGCTAGCATAACAATTATGACTTAAGTCCTAGTGGGAGTTTAAAAACTTGACCACTATTACAATAAATAGCCAACAACTGGAAAAAAAGAATTAAAGCTCATAAAAATCCCCATGAGATTAGGGAATGCCGAGGTAAAAGTGTTACAACCCTAAAAGGCATTTCATTTTGCATTGTTTATTCTTCTAGGAGAAAATACTCTTTGTCAACATGCGACTAGGGTTTGAATTGGATGTATGAGGTTTCAAAGATTAGATCTATTAGTCTGTTACAAGGACTTTCATGAAAAGAAATGGTCGTGGTGCATGATCTTAAAACATGGTATGAAGCCTTTTCTCCTTATATCTTTGTCGCTTCTCTCAAGTTGCTGGTTTTTGAAAAAAAATATAATATCTGCTTTTCCCATGCATCTTTCATAGGGTTTTAAAAAAAATGCAATTTATTTAAATATGCTTCCCTCTGTGGCTTTTATCTATCTATTTGCACTTATTTTGGGAACTTTGATACAAATCATGGATATATTTAGGGTTTTTGGATGAAACCCTAAATATACGCATGACTTGGAACTGCTTATGGTTTTGAAAGCTTTGTATCTGCCACTTGGATCTCTTGCTATCTTTTTCATTCCATAGGTATCATCTTTGTCTTCAAAGTTGTGACTATGGCTTTTATGAACTTGCAACTTTTCTTTGCCCCTTCAATTAGATTGCTAAAACTTCTTGATGGTAAACTCATTATTTTTATTTCACAGTGAGAATCTCTAGCACAAATATTCTTTCATATAGTTCATTTACCTCTTATGCATGAACTAATATGAACCTGTAGATGCTCATGGTATAGGTCTCTATGCATGTAGTTGTATCTCTATTACTTATGCTGCTACTGGAGTATTTGAAAGTTTTTCAAAGATCTTTGACATTTTGCATTTTAAAATGTTGTTATTATTTCTATCAAATGAGGTCTATATTTTGGTGGACTATCAATACTTTGTGATAGTAACAGGTTCTTATGACTGTAAATTTGAATGATGTCCTTCAAACTGCAAGAAAAACCCTTCATAACTGTCCTTGTTATCATGCTCTTGAATATAATCCTTTATTGTTTGTTATGAATCTCTTTCTTAAGGATATGATGCCCTGTCCCTTCTTGTGATTGTATACATGTTGTAATCTCTGCTATGATCAAACCTTTCTCATTGTTTTTACTATGTATTTATTGTCTTCAATAGTGCATGAGATTTGTTCATACTGTTTTAAATCTGTCTACCACCAAAAGATACCACTATTGTACTTTATGTCTTTCTCATAGGATCACTATATCTTATTTGATAGTTCTGAGACTTGAGGCCATCCATATCAAAGTGATATTGTCCTGGTTGCAAATATCTGATTATTCGTTACAATCTTTAATCATTGGACTTGTTTCTTTTGATGAATCAAGATGGTCACTAGCTAAGTATGGTTATGAAGTCTACAAATTTTTATTGTATTTATTGCTACTTTAACCTTATTATATTGCCCTCTTATTGGTGTGTTTCTTGCAATGATCTTGTAGTCACATCATACATCTTTATCATACATATTTTCTCTGTAGGATCCTTTGATGGTTGTCTTCCATACCCTGTTTGAACTTTGATTCACTTGAAGGCTGCTCACTATTCTAGATATCTTATATATTGCCTTTGGCACTATGATTTATTTGATCAATGTCAATGTGTCATTAGCTATGGTGATAAAGAACTCTTTGTTGGTCCTTATGACTGATGTGTGCTAAACCTGTGGTAAATCCTTTTGGTCTTCATTGTTATTCAAGATTGAACATTGTGCTTTTCTTGAGGTCTAATACAACCAACATGCCAACACCATCATTTATAACTTGGTCTGATACTTTGGTGTGATCGCTCCATCATAGGTCTGCAATAATATCATTGTGTCTAGCAAGGTGTTGATGCAAGGTTCATTTGTATCTTTGTCCTCTTTGTCTTCATGGTTGTCTATGGTCTTAATGGGTTATCCTTTAATCTGCAACTAATCTCTGATCTTTTCCCTAAGGTATATGTCTTTTTAGATCATTATTGCTCACTTCACTGTTATATATTTGACCTTGAATTCTTGACATTGTCTTACACCTTTGTAGAAGACTACATTTAAGACTTTTCATCAAGACTCTAGCTATGACTACACTTATTATCACTATGTTTGGAATGTCATTACTAAGTGACTTATTGTCTTACTGTTCTTCATGGAATGAAACAGGGATGACCTATTTTGATGAAGGCAATACTGTTCCTTTTCATGACTTCTTATTGCCTACTGATGTTCTAAATGATATGCTGACTGTCTCTAGCTGCTTGTTGTTCAGTCTTCATAGATTGTTGTAGATGATGGCCACAATCTCCACTCACTATCCTTTATGACAGTAATCTCATGATCCGTGTCTAGTGTTCTGCTATAAATATACTGACTATGCTTCATGGATTGATTTCTTCATGACTGTGGTATTGTTTTTGCTGCCATTGAAATGTGAATCTTGGGATTGGATCTTCTGTTTGCTATCTCATAATAGTTTTTATGATCATGATTGGACCCTAATGTCTCATTTGCTGTTATATCTGTTTATCATCTTACTCATAGTCTAGGGCGCTGTCATCATGAATCTTTGATGCCTCCAAGTTCGTGTGGTTGCTATATGACTAATAATAGAACCTCTGCAATGGCTTTGAAGCTATATTTATTTATTAATTATTGAGTGCTTATTGTGATCCACTTTCTTGAAGAGTTTCATCTTCTTTTTTTCTATTTGATCATCACTGTGTATGGCTACTCGTATTGTGGCTGATCTTTAATGAATCTGTTGTGGCTAATATCCACTGGAACTCTTATGATAGTGCTTTGTAGCTCTTATTCACCATTACTATACCATTTGAACCTTTATATCTTCCATTCTCTGCTCTTTATGATGACTGCTCACTAGATATTGTGATCATGTGCCTTCCAAGTGATATAGGCTTAATGGAAGTCATTTGACTGCAGTGAGATGCACCCTTCACTGTACCATTACTCTTGACTACCACCTTGACTGCTCTGATTATTTTCTATGCTCTATGACTGTATTTGATGATTTGAATGCATCTTCAAGCTTCTAATATTTGCTAGTATGTGACCTAATATAGTGGCTTCATGGTCATATGGCTCTGCCCTATGGAGTCTTGATATGTCTTTCATCTTTTGCTATGACCTCCCAATATGACTGTTGTAGTTGTTCATTGGATGTATTAGATGTTAGACCTTGTTTTTGTGATCAATCACTTCACTACTGTTGCCAAGGTTTATTACCATTTTTATGAGCATGCTCTTTGGACCAACATGCTCCCCTCACTGTAAATGAAGGCAACACTTTACTGTTATGATTAGTCTATCTACTGTTATCTTGATGACTTTATAGGGACTTTCTAGTGTGAATAAGGGCACTGTACTTGTGATTTTAGTGGTAGCCTTGTCCTTATTGTCTGCTATGATATTTATTCATAGACTATCCATATTCCACATTCTTTTGAATTAAACCCTTCATTCATTGTAAATTCTCCTTTTTGCATTCGTATTGTAGCTTTTTGTGATCTTCAACTCCATTACCATTTTCAATGCTACAAACAAGTCTAATCTGCCTCTATGATATGAATGATGACTTTCTTTATGTAGATCTTTGTATGTTTGTAAAAATCCATTGTCTTCATGAACTAACTGCCATTTTTTACTTACCACTCTATTTGGATAGTAGCTCTATTGATGTACTCTGTGATTTGTCTTATTCTCATTGATTCCTGAAAAAAGATGCTCCTTAACAATTTGTGACTAATTGTCATGATATTCAATGATATGTGCTTTTTTACCCCATATTTCAAATCAATCTTTCATATATGTCATGGTTGTGTAGGCTCAGATTTTCATAAAGTCACAGTTGCAATGTCCATCATCTTTACCTATCATAGTCCCCATTGTCCCTTTACTTCACTTGGACTATCTACTAACTATGAAGAGCTATTAGGTTCCTTCTTCTATCCATCCCTGTCAAATAATTGTATCCTTTCATTATTTGAAGGTTGCATTTGTTTGATGACTGCATTGATATTAGTCTTTTTTGTATTGTATTCTTTGTCTCTTGAGTAGGACTAGTTTTAATACATTACTGCCTTGTTCTATATGACATGATTTTAATTTTGAGTCTATACTACTTGCCTTTTCTCATGTGATGGATTTAGTCACTTGGTGATCAGGGAACACAATTTTATTCATTGTTCTATGTGTTGACATTGGATGGCAGTTTAAACTACCATTGAATGCCAATATATGGGACCATGAATACAATTGTGCTTCATGTTTGGTAGCTGACTAATGACACCCTATGAGTGATGACTAGTATGCTGAGCTCAACCCTCGTGGGAGCCTATTTTAACCCAATACTTGATACTTCTGAGATGGAAACCTATCTTATACCTGGACAATGAACAAACAAAGTTGAAAAAAAAAGAAGCTCATGAAGCTTTTGATGATTTGACACTCTGATCACTGATTCTCTTGTTGTTATGTTATGATTCCTTCCATCTGTAGTCTGATATACATGTGTATGAGTAGATTATCTAGAGAAATTGAGATCCAAGCTCTAACACACCTATCCTTCACCTCTTGTAGGCACTCTAGGAGCGCTAGGATTATGGAGATTCAAGATGCAGCTTGATTACATCAATGGTTCATCATTGAAAGGCAATGACAAATCCCCTTTTCTCTCTTTTCTATTTATACATTTATATGTCATTCTTCTTATTGTACATTCTCAGTCATACCCACGACTTGTGTGGGTCCTTACACATTTATGTAAATGAAAAGTTTCTTTCATATGTAGTTTTAAAAGTACATTACAGAAATACATTGCATTTTGAAAATAATTCTTCATTTGTATATTCAAATCTGATAAATGATGAAGTATAAAGAAATTATTTGTGTACCTTTCCTTCATTTGATGTGTAAGGTTGATCATAGGCCTATCAAATTTTGATGATTCAAAATTTAGATAACATTTTGGCAACCTCTCAGGGGTGTTTGCCTACTAAACATATCAACTTAGACTAGTTGCCTTTAGTTGTATCCATTGGGTGCAGAGTCTTGCCCTCTTTCTAAAATTTAGCTCTTTGAAACTTAAACTAAAAATAGAAAACATCAACACAAACAAAACAAATCTCTGTAAAAGAGCTTGCAAGATGTGCAAACAACCTCTTATTGAAATAAACTAGCTAAAACAAAAGTGAAATATGTGTAGTAAATGCACTTATTGAAAACAAGAAATGTACAAAAGCACTTATTAGCTGAAATCAGTCCTCAAAAACAAGGTTTGAGGTGTATCCCATTAACTGGGATCGATAGAAATTCTCCATCTAGCTTTAAAAGCTGAAATGCATTATGTTGTTTCTTCTCAATGATTATACATGGGCCATCCCACATGGCATCAAACTTGGTATGCCTATCAGGTCTTCTTCTAAGTTCATCCCATTTGAAAACTAAATCACCTTCATTGAAGGTCCTTGCTATTGCCTTTTTATCAAATGTCTTTTTCATCTGAGAATGATGAATTTCAAGCTTTCTGAAAGCTTCCTTTTTGGTTTCTTCCAACTCCATGAATTGAGCAAGCCTGATTTCCATTGGCTGCTCCTCTACCATTTAGAGTTCTTTAATATATCTGAGAGTTGGAAACTCTACTGATATTGATAATTTGGCCTCTTTTCCATAAACTAGAACATAAGGTGAAAAACCTGTAGCTCTCTTTTGTGTCATCCTATGAGCCCATAGGGCTAACTTCAGCTCTTCATGACATGTTCTCTGATTATGTTGAATAGAATTTTTAATGATCTTGATCAAATTTTTATTGGTTGATTCAGCCTATCCATTACCCTGGGGGTAATAATTTGACGAAGCACTTAGAAAAACATTATTCTTGACATACCAATCTGATACTTTTAAACCAATAAAATTTAAGGCATTGTTTGATATAATTGCGTCAAGGGTACCACACCTGGATACTAGATCTTGATAGAAATTCAAAACTGAATTTTCATTTGCCTCTTTAAGTGCGAATGCTTCTATCCACTTTGTAAAGTAATATGTTACTGTGTGGATCCACTCATGTCCTACACTTGAAAGTGGATTAATAGGCCCAATAAAATCTATTCCCCATTTGGCAAATGCTTGTTCTATTAGTATTGGCTGAAGTGGCAAAGGTGCAAGTCTTCACTTTCCTGCAAAAAGTGAGCACTTTTCATATTTTCTGACCCACCTTTGTGTATCTTTAAATAAATCAGGTCAATAGTAACCGACTTATGATTTTTAGAGCTGTTGCTTTTGCTGCTAAATGACCTCTTGTAGGTCCATTATGGAATTCTTCTAGAACTCTATCAATCTAATTTGGCTATCATGAGTCTCTTCACAAGTGGAATGGCACTAGTAAGATGTAGTAACCACTGTATCATGATCCATCCTCCAATCTCATTGGGCATGACTCACCCAATGCAGTAACTCTGCTCTCTCCTAAAAGAAGATGCAGTGTGACCTACCTGATATCTCACTATATGTCCTCTAATGGGAAGCCTTAGTATGTAGTAAACATCCTCAAGTGTCACCGTCATCTCTCCCACTGGTAGGACAAATGTGGAAGTGTCTATATCCCATCTCTCCATGAGTGCCATGAGAATTATTGGATGGAACTTCATGGATGACATGTTACAAACATACCATAACCATACTACCTTAAGTAGCTCTCTGTCATCCTGAGACAATCGAGGAATCTGACTCTGTAGATTTCGATGTATGACCGCCAGTGTGCTCTTGCATATAGGATAGTTTATGCAAAGATAAACAAGTCAATAATTAGTATCATTTTCTCAATCAACTCAACATCAAAAATATTGATCCTATGCTAACCCTTGGTCACCTTAATCAGGGACTAGGATGCCATGGAAGGACCAGGGCACTCTAGTGGGACCATGGCGCCCTGGCAGGACTAGGGCGCCTAGTTGGGACCATGGTGCCCTAGTGGGACTATGGCACCCTCTTGGGGGAACATGTGCAATCATAATTTCTCTCATACCAAAAAGTTAAATTCAACTCAATAGAAAGTCAACAAAAAGTACAAATGTGGTTCAGTACACTCACCTCGTCGAGCAGCTGATTGGAGAGGACATACTATTGTAGGATCTCCATCTGGGAGGATGTCTCAGGTTATCTTCGAGGCATCGTGAGGGCTATGTGGGCTCCTCCACTGAAAATAAGACACAAAGTGAGAAAATGACAGATGATAGTGTCATTTTCTACTATTCATAAGGTATGCATTTCTCTCTTTTTCAAAACCCTAATTTCTGCTTTTCTGCTTAATCTCTCATATCTTGAGTTAGAGAACTTTGATTTCTGCACTGTTGGTGGCATTGGAATCATGATTTAGTTCTCTTCCTTACCAAATGTACCATGATGTGCTTCAATTTTCTATCAAGCCTCGGTGTAAGCATTTGTCATCACCTCTCTTCACAATTCATTATGGTAAAAATGATACCTTGTTTCACCTCACTACTTAGCAAGCCTAAATAGGGGGGAATATAGCTACCCGCAAATTTCATCACTTCCCTAGTAAGCATTAGGTGATTTTGTGATTTTATCTAACATGTGGTTTTGTAGGGTGTGGTTCCTAATAGTGTACTACAGATACTGTTGGGGGCTTCGTCTGACACCTTATGGATATATCCTTTTTCATGAAATGTTTACTTTTTTGTACTTTAGCTTGCATATGCACGTAGTGTCATATGATCACTAAAGTGGGGGATAAATGTAGCATCATAAATTGTACACCCTTAATTGGGTGGTACAATTCTTTGCTTAGGTTAGCACCTGCCTTAGTGTGTTTGCATCTTGCATTTTAATTCCCTTTAAAATCTAATTTCTTCTTTTTTTTCCTCTACACATCATAAAATTGGGTCTTTATCCTAAGTGTGCCCCTTTTTATTTCATTTCTCTAATTAATCATTTCATCAAATACTCTAATTATGTCCTATTGTGACCTTCAAGGCCTTATTTCTCATATCAAAATGTCACAAATTTTCACAAACTCCTAGAATTTGCTTTAAAATCACAATGTCTTGCTTCCCACAAAAAATTGATCAAACCATGTGTTCAGACCATGTTGGTACCAACATGGTCTTGGATTTTTCTCCCTGAATTTTGAGAGCATGTTTTGGTGTTATTTTAATATTCAAATCCAAGAGATTGTCAAAAAATATCATTTCTAAGTCGGCCTATGAATAAAAATAAAGTTAGGGTCTCCTACATAAACCCTTTTCTTTTCTCATTTGGAGATCTAAGATCTAGTGATTGAAGGAGATTCTTATGCAGTATTAAGCATCCATCAAAACTACATGAAGTATTTTCAACATCTTTTAGGAGCTTTGAAGATATTGAAGAATAATAGGAGATCACCAACTGATGATTGGTTTGTACCCCTCCCCTAGGGTTTGGTATGGTTTCATATTATTTTCATGTGTTTGTATGACCTTCCTAACATTCATTTTCAGATTTACATTCATTCTTTAGATCCACTATTGCATTTGTGATTTGAGGCATTTACATTTATATCTACAATTATTTAGGGTTTTCTCTCCAAAGCGTAGGGTAGTACTCTAGATTTACTTTCTTGTTCAATTAGGATCTTGCATACACACAAGATTCTTGCACACACATTTTCATTACATTATTGACTATTTGTGGAGGTGGAAATCACCAAAACAAGGGGTTTAACTAAGGCAAAACCCTATATAGCCACCTAGAGACCCTTTTTCAAGTTGCAGGTGCAAGTATAGGAATCTGACGGACGCATGAATTTTGGGACCAACAAAAGACACAAGGATAGTTTCAAGGCCAAAATCTGATCTCAGATCTCAGAGATGGGGGCGTGGCACCTGTTGGATCTCAAATCAACAAATTGGAAAGTTTATAAGGAAGTGCCAATTCCTTTCTCCAAAATCTCCCAATTGATTTGGCCAACTTGTAGAGTGAACCAATTAGGTTTCTAACTCTCTCACTTTAGGCTCTGCACGACCTAGACAGGTGTACCTGTATGCTTGTAGAAGATTTAATGAGCTTCGTAAATAGTTTTCCTACTACTTGAATGGTACTATCTTTCAAGGTATGATTGCAGATGAGTTTGAGATTATTGTTGTGGAAGCTATGTTGTTTCTTCTGCTCAATCCTAATTTCCTACTCTAACTAAACAACAAATAAAAGGATAACTGGATAGTGTTTTAAGATTATTCTAAATAGTTGGCCAATGTCTTCCCTAATTGGGCTACAGAGTCAATTGCTTATGGGGATTCATGTATAACTCTAACAAGACAATTTTTTAAACTCCCAATTTGTAGCGAGCCTGTCAGTTGTCCTATCCTTGGGGGCTTGTGTGCAAATTTAACCAATCTCAATTTGTTTAATTGGGTTTAACTTTTATTCACAAAAGACCAATTGAACAATTATCAAAGGAAATTATCAATTTCACATCAATATTATTTTTTCAAACTTAGATTGATTTTATCTACATCCGCACCAAAGATTTAAAGTAACCTTGCTAATCTAGCAATATCATAGAGAATTGATACCCAAAGCAATCTTAATCCACAAATCATGTAAATGAAGGAAAACTGATATATATATATATTGATTCATAAAATATTCAAACAGATATGATTTCTTAAATCTTCTGAAAATGCTAAAACGATTATCAAGTCCTATCTATCCCTCCCTTCTTTCTTAATATTGCAAAAACCTCTTATATAAATATGAGTCATAAAATTTTTCTATTCTAAATGAAGAGACACACCTCTTCCACATAAGCAACGACTATTTTTTAAACTTTAAAATAAACAAGTTCATCAATCCCAAATGATTAATATAATCATCACTCTTATAATCTTGGAACTCAACAACCCACTTCCTCATCACACTTTCCATAGTGTATGATCTTTCTGTCACACTTGTCATGTAGGGCGCCATGTCTCCATTCTCATCCATCCATTCTCTAGCTCTATTCATGAAGCTTGTTAACTCATATTTCCAACCTTTGAGCGATATTATTTCTCCATCACAAAACATTGAAGGCAAGAAGACAGAGTGTTCATCTTTGAGAAACTGAATGACTTCTCTCAACTTGTTCCCAAATTTCTCATGCATTTGGAGCAGATTTGCAGCCTCGCTTATGTCTTCAGGGGTAAGCATATCACAAGTTGTCATGATTTTATCGATTCTTCCATGTAATCTGGTGTGCTCTGTTTAAGCTTTGGTAGTCCCGGTGTGAATTTTCCAGAATTCCTCAGAATGTTTTAACATGATCTTAAAGAGAGTGTAGATAGTCATCGATCAATTTAATAGTGCATTTATTGGTGTCTCTGAGCAACCTGTCCCCCTTCTCACTCTGATGTATCCAATAGCTTGCATCTTGAATACTCTCAAGAAGATCAGTGTTAACTTCATATGAGGTAAACCTGATCTCTTTGTTTCTTGGGGCTAATTCCAACCTTGATACTCTATCTCTCCAATTTTTTTTTTCTTCCTCTGTCTTACCAGTAATGCCTTTTGTTCAAGATCATATCCAGACCCCATGAAAATCTTGTCTACCTCTTCCGACAATAGTTGCTTATCATTATGTTGTTTTCTTCTGAAACTATCAAACATGATTGCTGCCTTCATCTCCCATCCAGGATATATTATTACATCGGCCTCTTCAAGGAACTTTCTCCCTTTTTCGGGAGTTATTTCTTTTTTCTCAGTATCAATGGCCTCTTGTAATAATCACAGGGCATCCTCCTCTGGCAGGTTTCCATTCTATTGTCTAATGATTTGGGCCTTGTGTTGATATAAGAAATTTTCAAACTTAGTAGTGTGAATGAATACCTGGTCTGATATAAATTCCTCATGTTCGAGGATCCTAACATCATCAATTTGTGTTTCATTAATCTTTCCTGTAGCCAAATCAATAGGGTGGTGTAGACGAGACTTTTATTGTGGCACATCTTCTTCAACATTAATGTATTCAATAGTGGTGGTAGGGGATAAATGAGCAAGGGGAGTGGTCTCCCTAGGATCTTTAGTCCTTTCTCTGAAAACATATAAGGGCACACCCTCAATGATTTCTAATTCATGTGATATTAATCTCTCGTCGTTTTCCACAGGGTTTTCAATCCCTTCAAAGATTTCTTCATTGATCTTCCCTCTTATAATCTTCCATTCATAAGCTCTAAGAACCCTGTCATATGTCGTTCTTTTCTTGGTATCCTCTTCTCTTTCCATATTTTTGATAAAATCCTCAATCATTATGGGAACATGATCAATACCTTTCAGTTTTTGTGACTTTTGGGCTCTTTGCATATCCTTCCAGATCAAAATTTTGTCAAGGATCACCTTTTGCCAAATGAAAATATTCCAATTTTTGTTTTAATAGACCATAACTTTTGGAAATTTTAATGAGGAAGTCTGAAAAGGATAATGAGCTTAGCACAATTGACTGTTTGTCATGATCATTAACATTCTTAGCACTGGTTATCAAGAGCTGTCTTACAATCTCCAAGTATGCTAACCTATATCGAACTGTTATCGGTAATAAATAAGGTTTTCCTTCAAACCCATATACCCTAATCTGAGTATAATCAACAAAGAAGTGCCAATCTCCTCAAGTATGGGAAGTCCCTTGCTCTTCATTGAGTTCTTTTGGCCTGAGAAATCTATTGACTTCTAGTGATAGTGAGAAATTACATGGATACCCAAGCAATCTATACACATGTTTCACAAAATGCTCTTCAAAATGCATATACTGATTATTCACATAACGTTGGTCCCAAGTGGATAACAATAATTGGACTGGCTTTCAAATACCTAATCTATCATACCCCCTAATGGCCAAGTCTTCATTCCATAGCCCTATCTCTTGTCCTACGTAGAGTAACATGTACATAATGTGGGAATAGAACTTGAAACTTACATGTGTTCTGTCGGTTTTGAATTTATCTAGTCCATGATTGATGGCACGAGCAAGATAGGCAAAAACGTCAAAGGTCTGGGGATCCTTTGACTGGATATCGACAGACATAACCAGAGCTGCAATGTCCATTAGTGGAGAGGCTTCTACACCGATAATTTGTGCAACATAGTAGTAAGTGAGAGTGAAGTAAGAAGAGAACAAATTGACATTGAATGGGGCCACATCAGTGTTAGTGAATGGAGTCATATGTCTGTCACTTTTTGGCCTGTGTGGAGGGGGTCTCCATCATTGGTAGGTTCTCTCCATATTCAGATATTCCTACACCAACTTTTTTGTGTTAACTTCCTCTTCATACCCCCATTCCAACCCGAAAACATGCTCAATGTAATCCTTAGTAATTGGTAGCATGGAGTTGCCCTTATAATCTCAGATGGTCTGAGTCTATGGATCATACTAGATCACCACCGCTGTCATTATCTCAACATTCACAAAGACATTGGGCACTACCAGTCTTCCTAAATTCATTCTCCAGATGTTGCAGGCCAGTTCTAGAATGAACCTCCTAGCATAGCAGAAGACGAACAATTCATGTCCTCTAACCTCTATCCATATATCCCCCCAGTTTTGAAACCGGTATTCTAATCCATTGTCTTCTCCTTTGATATTTTGGGATCTTTGCCTAGAGAGTGGAGATTGGTTGAGGATATCCTGGCTTAGCTTTTGTCCCTCCTTGTTTTTCCACTTAGGATTTTCTTCCTTAGAGGGCTTTGACCCCTTCTTAGTTTTTCCCTTTCTGGAGGAAGAGCTTTCCATATCTGTATCCCCTTTGAACCCCAATAGCAAAAAGGGCTTCTGGTAGATCACTCACGGTTCTCTTGGTTCTTCTCAGAATACTTATACCTCTGCTGCACTAATTCCTTGTTTGCTCAACCTCTTTTATCCGCTTGAATGATTTTGGTGTGCCAGTAGTATTGCAATTTCTGTTGCTACAATAGTCATTAAGGCGGGTGATTTGAATTTATGATGATGTGACTTTCTTAGATTCACTTGAGATCTCCCGATAGTCCAATGCCACAACTTGAGTTTTAATGTATTAACTCACCGCATCCTCCAACGAATTTCCTTCGCTGAATCTTTCAACATTTCTATCGATTCCTTCTAGATGTTATATTTTGATGAAACAGACCCTGTCGATAACATCATTTCTATGCCCCTCGATACTCAGGTTTCATCGACATTTATCATTACCAGTGACTCATTGTTTTGATGAAAATATGGCTTCGCTTGGATACTTACACCTTTCACCGATGCTTCCCTTTTCATCGACACCTTTCTTTTGGCCAAACAGTCACTTCTTTCATCGATGATGTAATTTCGATGAAAACCCTCTCTTTGGTCTATCATTTCAGGGTTCTATCGATGTCACCTTTTCATTGAAAAAGTATTTTCGATGAAATCAGATTTCTTTTCTTCAAGATGTGAGCATCGATAGAATTGTCCTTTCGATAAATGCTTTATTTTATCTATCGAAATCCTTATTTTCATTGACAAGTCCTTATTGATGAATTCCAATGTGACTTCATCGACAAATATATATCGATGAGGATTTGGGTTCGCCGAAAGTTTGTTTGGATTGTTCGATGTCACTCTTTTGCCGAAACACTTGTTTCGGTGGAGCTATTCCTTCTTTTATAGACACTAGTTTTGTTGATAAAACTTCAGTATCGTTGGGCTTCTTTTAAAAATGTCACTACATGGGATTAGATAAATATCATGTTTTTACTACAAGAACATGGGCTCTAGTGGAATATGGGGGTTTCCTCAGGCATTATCCATGGTGTAATTTGGGTAAGAAAACTTTAGTAGCTTCAGCTCAGATTTGTCATGGATGTCAAGTGGTGACAATTTCTGCTAATGAGATTTTTGGTTATAACAGTGGCTCTGTCTTGGGGATGTAAGTATGCTATGGATACTTGCAATAATTTAGTATCTCTGGTTAATGGGTAAAGTGGATGGTGTATGTACAATGGAGTGGATCCTAATCTACTGTGCATGGAACATATCTTCTTTTCAATGGAAGAAGTTTTTCAGGAATTTCCCATGCACTGGCGATTCCTGTTTTTCTCCTGAAACACTCTGCAGATAGTATGAATCCTCCCCGTCTTTTCTTGTGGTGACATAAGGTCCTACCCACAATGCTTCAAAATTCCCATGCTTTCCTTTTTCCTAGTTTTTGGCATTTGACATCAAAACCAAATCATCTACTTAGAATTTCTGATCAGTTACCTTCGTATCATACAACTTCTTCATTCGCTTTTGGGCTAAAACATTGCTTTTCTTTGCTTGTGTTATATCTTCATCTAATTCAGAAAGTTGCACCAGTCTTTCTTCCATTGGATCCATAATGTCAATCTCCTCATCTACTATAAATTGGTAGATTGGTAAAAAGTTTTACAAAGGCATCCTAGCTTATTTCCCATAGACTAACTCGAATGGGGATTTACCTTTGGTTTTCTTAACTATGATTCTATCCGCCCAAACAACCAAGTTCAATTTTGAGTCCCATGCCCTTTTGTTTTGTCCAAGCATCCTTTTGATGATTTTAAGAATATTTTTGTTACTTGATTCCGCCTGCCCATTAGCTTGAGGATGGTAAGGAGATGAGTAGGATATTGTCACACCATAGTCTTTGCAGAAAGTTTTAAATTCCTCAGATCTGAAGCACATTGCATTGTCAGTGATAAGCCTTACCGAAACTCCAAACCTTGTGATTACATTTTCCATCAAGAATTTGATCACTACTTTACTCGTGGCTTGTTTGGTTGGAATTTCTTCCACCCACTTTGTAAATTAATCAATAACTACAAGGATCCATCGATGATCCCCACTTGATTTCTTTGCTATCTCTCCTATAAAATACAGGCCCCATTGCTGGAAGGGTTCCTCCACATGCAAGGGTCTTAATGGAAAAGATCTATGGAGCTTCAATTTCCCAGAGAACTTTTAACATTCCTCACATTTTCTTATGTACTTATATGTATCTTGGAAGACTTGAGGCCAATAGTATCCAGCTCTCAATATTTTATGAGCAGTGGATTTGGCCGAAAAGTGTCCTCCACATACTCCATCATGCATCTCATGTAACACTCTGTGGCTGATATTCGTTCAAGCATAGCAATAGCACTCCATCCCTATTCTTCCAATACAAGTCTCCATTTAATATCAAATATTTAGACACTTGTAGTGTCAAGGTCCTTTTCTGATTTCTATTCATCCCTTCACGACATTTCATGTTCTTGAGATAATACACAACATCCTTATACCACGGAGTCTATTCAATACTGAGATTTGATTCTTCCCATTCCACTTTGTTTATCTGTGCTTCTTCCATACCCGTATAAGCCATCAATTTAGCTAGTCCCTGCCCCTTTACAACATTTGTTATCCTAATTTTGATATTGAATTCCTTAATTTGATTTATCTAGCTGCACCTTTTTCTAGTTACTTCAGTCTATCTGAAGATATCTTTTACGACAACATTTGGAACATAGGCTACTATTTTTGATCCAACTAAATATGATTTGAAGTGCTTGACTTATTTCACTAAGGCATAAGCTTTTTTCTCTATTATATCATATCTTATCTCTATGGGGGATAGGGATTTTCTAAAATAAGCAATGGGTTGTTCATGCCCTTCTTGGTTTTTCTGTAGCATTACTGCCGCAACAGTGTAAAAAGGAGCAATGTGAAGAGCAATATAGGTTTGGTGAAATCTAGGGATACGGGTACTGGTGCTTCAAATATGGCTCTTTTGATCATCACAAAGGCATCCAATGCTTCTGCAGTCCAATCTATCCTTGCTCCCTTTTTCAACATTTGGATAATTGGTTTCACAATGTCTGCAAAATTTAGTACAAATCTTTTGACAAAATTTATTTGTCCCAAGAAAGATTGGACATCTTTCACGATTCTAGGTATAGGAACTTCATTTATAGCCGCTACCCTTGCTGGGTAAATTCTTACTCCATCTTTTGATACTATATGACCAAGGAGATTCCCTTCTTCTACCCCAAAATGGCATTTCTTGGGATTCAGTGATATTCCATACTCCAAAGATTTGATGCATATATTTTCTAGGTGGTTGCAGTGATCCTTCGTCTAGAATATGCAGTTAAGTCATCCTGATACACCACCATTATGACATCTATTAACTCAGCAAATGCTACATTCGTTGCTCTTTGGAAGGTGGCTCCAACATTGGTTAGTCCAAATGGCATCCTGACATACACATATGTCCCCCAAGGAGTGGTGAAAGTTGTCTTATATTGTTTTGACTCTTTGACCTTTACTTGATTGTAGCCCAAGAATACATCCATCATGGATAACAGTTCACATCCTACCACCTTTTTTAATAAAGCATCCATATTCAGCAAAGGACAATTATCTTTCAATGATGAGATGTTCAGATTCTTGAAATCCACACACAACCTTATGTCACTGTTCTTCTTCCTGACTGGTACCAGATTGGACACCCAAGTTGAGTACCTTCATGGTTTGATTATTCTGGCATCGTTCAGTTTTATAACTTCCTCTTTCATCTTAGGCAACAAAGTAGGGTTGATTGGCCTCTGTTTTTGCCTAAATGACTTGGCATTTGATTTCAATGGGATCTCATGTTGGAATAAATCCTCCTTATATGGATTGACGTCCTCATATGACCATGCAAACACATGCCTATACTTTCTCAACAACATGACGATCCTTTCTTTCATTTTTGGAGAAAGTTTCTTGCCAATGTAGAGGTTTTTTGGAGTATTCTCGCTACCCAAGTTTACCTCTTCTAGATATTCTTCTGATGCTAGGGTGACTATGGTCTCTATCCTATCTTTTGTGTCAAATGTTCTTTCAAGGCCCACCAATCCTCTTCACAATTTTTTCATCCTTAATTGTACCACTTCTTGTCTGAATAGGGTCTCTTTCCCATCGACGTTTTCAATATAATCATTGAAATTAATGGCTTGTGATTGGTATTGATCTACACATTATAGGAATCTTAAGAGATCAGCATAATCTTGGAACTCTTGCCAATTGCACACATTATCAGGGATAGAGGGTCTAATCTTTACTTCTATTTCAGAGATACCAGTCAATGTGATATCCTTTTCCTTGAGAGCAATATTAGCCAAGAAGTCTGCCATTATGTTTTTTGACCGATCTATCCAACTTATTTGAAATGCATCAAACAACTCTATTATATCCCATACTGCATTTCTATATTGCTTCAACCTTTCATGCTTAGATGTATACTTCTGTTTGACCTGGGAGATCACCACCTCAGAGTCCCCAAAAACACTTAACACCTTGATGCCATGCTTTAGTGCTAGATCCAATCCTGTCAATAGAGTCTCATACTCTATAGTGTTATTTGTGCAATCGAACATTAATTTGAAGGACTGTTTGAATGTTTCCCTTTTTGGTGAGATGAACAAGATACCTTCTCCACTCCCTTCCTTGCTGCATGAGCCATCAAAGTACATTTGCCAAACTTGGTCCTCAGTTTCTTTAGCACAGGCCTCTATAGGACATAGTTTCTTTGTTTTAGGTTTCACCAACTGAACCTTAAAATTGTCCATGTCTGATTGCAAAAAATGCACCATTTCATCAGGCTCACAGTTCTCTATTATATATGTAGAGCGAGGTTCCCTTTCAATTTTGACTTCTTGCCCATTCACTGGTATGATGACATATGATAAGTCTAGATGAATGTGCCCTTCTATCAAATTCGACCATTGTCTAGACAATAACATCCCATAATGGGGAGGAACATCTACTATAGTGATTTATGTCTTGTAAGAGGCCTCAGGGAAAGCAACAAGCTTGAATTCTACATTCTTCATAATACCAACAATAAGGATAGACTTGTTATCCATGGCATAGCATCTACCATAAGTTGTGTCTACCCACATCCATAGCTCTCTCATGACTCCAAGTGGCATAACGTTTATGGCTGCCCCTGAATCTATCATGCAATTTCTTACCTTCTTGTTATTAATCACCAGTGTTAGGTAAAAGGGATCAACCTGCAAAGAACTCTTTGTTATTGTAGTTCCCAAATATATTATGGGGTTTGCTTCTTCTTCACTAACTTTATCTTGGTCTTGTCATCCTTTTTCCTTAGCTGTCTCTTTCAGGACATTTGATATTAGTTTCAATGCCTTTTTCCTATACTCTGGGACATTCATATTTCTAACAGAGGGATTGAGACTTTTACTTGTGTTAGGGAATTAGTGGAGTCAAATGAAGACAAATTTGGTGTTGATGAGCTTTTTATCATCTCTTCTTTATCCATCTTCTTATTTTTGACATATTTTGTTAGCTCAGTATTACTTTCTATTGTTTATGTGTGGCCTGTAATGCCCCACCAGGAACCCCGAAGGAAAAACCCACAACAAGGGTGAAACAATTTTTTTTTTTTTAAGTATAAACATCGTAAGTGCATTTACACAACATGCACGATAACACAAGCGGAAGACTTACACCAAAATTCCTTAAGGGTTACCAATGAAGAATTAACTTCAAGAATAATTCTCACAACATCATAAATTCCACATAGGCATCATAACTCAATGATCACAAGAAGCCATAAGCAATAAAGATTCATCATAGAAAGATAGAAAGGATACTACATGATTTCCACTTCAATAAGCATTTACTAACTTCATCAAGGAAACTTGATAAAAAAAACATCCAAACATAGGATTACATTGCTCTTTCAATTCATAGCTTCTTAATAAACATAAAGGATAGATCTCATCCCACTTACAAGGTTACATAAGATCAATATTGCAATGATACAATGACCACATAGGTCTACCAATACCAATAATCTCCAAAACATGAGATGAAGCATAAGTCAGGAACCACAGGAACACCTGCGAAGCCAATCCAAACATCCAATGGGAAGTGGCACTACCACCCGACCATGTAATTCCCAAATGGAATCACCCCACCATGCTAGGAGATAGCTGAGGACCCTCAAACAAGCATAAACATGACATGGTCGACAAAACAATACGACTCCATGACAACACAATAAGACTCCACAAGAATCCAGGTGACTCAACTTCACAAACACAAGTGAACTGACATCACAAAACACAAGGGAACCAAATGAGAGAGTGTCATCACATAGCTTAAGATGGTTACCCTGGTATAGTCTCCATAGGTCCTGGCTCACTGTCCTGGTAACCTCTCTCGACCGTCCGGCTCCAACTAAGTCTTATGCGGACCCTACCAACCTTTCATGAAGACAAGGTGGTTGGTTTGCCATTCCAGGCCTTCTCGAAACATTATGAGCCCTGTACTAGCACTCACCTATGCACGAGGTACTCTTATCTTATTAATGTTATGATACTACCCACCTAATCATTTCATTAGATTACCAGTTATTATTTGACTTTCGCTGGGTCGTAATGCCTACCACTTTGGGTGCAACCCCCAAGCGAAAGCCACTCTCTCAAAGGACACTACACATGCATGGTCACTCCCCGAGGACCCTATGGCAAAGCAGACAGCCATAACACCACTATCAAAAACAAGTGGTCAAACAAGGACATACTGACTCTTGGCTAACCATAAGGCAAGGACACCACATGGTTAAGACAATGAAGCCAACATATATCACTTGGTCAAAGGTACCAATTACACCACCACAGGATGACTGAACAACAGACCAAAATATCACAATACACACTTGCAAGGACAACTAAATACATCAATCTGCACTTAGACAATCTTTGAGAATATCAACATCATAAGCACTTGCAACATCATTGATTGAAATTAAATATAACACTCTTGCAACAGTCACATTATTCAATTCCCATATCAATATTCCATCAAGAATAAAATCCACATTTAAACATTCAACTAGTTATAGCATGAATTCCAAACAAGCATTTAAATCATTTTTAGAATATATCCAAATCTACCAATTTGAACCTCTAATTCATGCCTTGATTTCCATTGGTAACATTATTAACCACATAATAAAAAAAATCACATGAAAATCACATTACATCACACAAAACCACTTTAAACATTCCATTTATAAAATTTAAGTTCTTAACACAAACCAGTTTGGAGGCCGGTGAGACCTCAAAACCAAGCGGGGGTCAAACCAAACCGCCGTTGTGCTGCTACCTAGACAATAGACACCACTTACCAGTTGTGCTGCTACCACTGGTAACACTGCTGCCACCAACTGGTAAAACTACCACTTCGAACTGGTAACACTTACCACTTGAACCGGTAACACTTACCACTTCAAACCGGTAATGCTCACCACTTCAAACTGGTAAAGCTCACCGCTTCAAATCGGTAAAGCTCACCGCTTCAAACTGGTAAAGCTTACCACTGCATACCGGTAAAGCTTACCATTGCAAACCGGTAAAACTTACCACTTCAAATCGGTAAAGCTTACCACTTCAAACTGGTAAAGCTTACCACTGCAAACCGGTAAAGCTTACCACTTCAAACATTCCACTTCCAAAATTATTTCACGGGTATACACATACAATGCCAATTTCCAAAATTTCAAGGGAGAGTTTACCAACAAGGTAAATGGTGAAATAAACATACTGGAAAGAATAGCTAGACAAATAAAGACATAATAGAAACAAGGATGCACCCAGCAAGCCCAATCTAAAATTCTTTCTTTCAAAAGAAGTGGTAAAGCAAGAAATTAATTTCCAAGAACAAAACACACAACAGATAGAGAAATGAACCATTTCTTTCCTGAATGCAACCATATGATATAGATTTCACAAAACCAGCAGTAATAAACACTAATTCTTGCATTTCATTCATTCCACAAACATCTACAGGAAGATTGAACAAATTTCCATGCACAGGAAGCAAACTAAAAAATTACAAAACAAATTCAAAACAAGAAGGAAACCTCCAACCTTGAAGCAATTAGCAAGCAAAAGAGATGAGGAAACTCCATTCTTGCAGCCAGATCGAATTTCTAGCTCCTTCAGGAAGTTTTTCCAGAATTTTCTCTCCAAAATTTCTCTCGTTCTCATGCTGTGAATTTCCTTTTTTGAATGGATGCCCCCAAATATATTTTAACCCAAGCTTCTAGGTTAAAGTTTTTCATCCAATCAAACTTAAATATTTTAAAACTAAAAGGCAATCATATTTATTTCTTTTCCAAAATAAAATAATAAATCTTTCCAACAATTAAAATGAAAAAGCATAAGTCAAAAAGGAAAGCAAAAAGGAAGGCTTTTATTAATTTCTTTTTCCAAATTACTTTCTTCCAACATAAGCATTTTACCTTTTTAAATGGCTAGGCAATTTATTTATTTCACAAAAATATCAATGCAACTTACACAATAAATTAAGCCATTTTAACCATTTAATCTAGCAATCATTAATTTAAATAAACAATAATCACAAAGCATATTAATTAAATGATTACACCAACATAAGATAGCATCATCCATTTAAATTAAATAACCATTTAAATAACGGAAACATGCAAAACCAAGACAGATCAAATGACGACTCTCAAATGACCAAACCAAGGCACCATGACACGCATAACAACCAGATGGGGAAACACAACCAACTGAGAACACTCACACGAGCATAACTATGGTCAAGCTAGGGTACAACAACTATCTCTTCCACTCCCATCGGATATATAAGGCATGCTCAAACCTGCGAAACCAGGTGGAGTCAATACCCCGTACCTTCTCGGTACTAGTACTTGCAATGTCCTGCACCAAAGAACCACACGTGCATATAGACCAATATATATATACAGACACGGTAAACACATCGATGAAGGAGAATCGTGACGTTCCCTATCTCACAGGAGTGAGTGAAGGAAAATCATCTCCTCGCATCCCAATACACTTACAAACATGCAACATATAAATGACACATCACAATAGAAGGGAAAGTGTCAGTCCATGATAATGATCCATAAAATAACATTAATCATAAGCACTGAAATACTGCATAAAATCATACACCATAAATCCAAATAAAACATGAAATAACATCGCATAATATCCAAATCAAAATACAATAATGTTCCACAGAACAGTTACTGAAGTAACTTAAAACATACAAAAGAGGCTGATCGAGGAGGGGTACTACATGGCCTATCCCTTGGCTCCTATTTACTTTATCTTATGTTTTACTTATCTTTAATTTCTCCTTTATAAACATGCCAGAGGGCGTACCCTCGCCTGGATGAACAACCCTATTTTGTAGATTATAGCTTCTTTTAGCTTCCTCCACTACGACGGTAGTGATTGCTCTTTTTTCTTCTTCGGTAGGAATCCTGAGTCTAATTTATCCTGAATTATCTAGGGCCCCATCTTCCTCATCTGAGAAGACTTGTTGCATGCAACACTGTTGGTTAATTCTTTGGAAATCAATGTCACATTCCCCTTCATCTTCAGAAGAGTTATATTCCTGAAAAGACATCATGTTTATGGTTTGGCCCTCCATAGGCTCTTCATATACTTCATTCTCTTCTTGTAACTTTTTGGAAACCACACATTGTATTGAAGAATGAGGCATATCACATGCCATACACCATGGATTATCATCCAGCATATAGTTTGCAGGTTTTTTCAAAGGATCAGGGGTAGGCTGTTGTACATTATCCTTCTAGTTCCTTTCCACTGGTCTTCCATATTTCCATGTGGTGTTATAGGGCATGTTATGTAGTATCAGTCTATCATGGAAAAAAAGGTGTTGTTTTTCTGGTTTATTTACCTTCATGGATAGATCCTTCAAAGCGTTGAGCACTTTATCAAAATTATCCTCTTCTTTATTCTATTTTGGAGTGTTTGGGCTATACAATCTTGCACCATCCCTCTTTCCAATTCTCCCAACAACTTTCCTATTATTCTCTATGGTAATAGCAACTTTCATGACTTCTTGCAGTGTCATTGGATTTCTTGTCCTGAGTTCATAATTAGTTTTTCTATCAAAGGCATTGATATAGTAGAGAATGTTCACTTCAGGGACTGACTTCATCCTATTTGGGAGTTTGTTTAGGGTCTTATTGAATCTTTTGTTAAAATTTGTCACTGCTTCATTATGTTCCTTCTTAATGGTCATTATTTCATCTAATGCAGATTCAGGATTGTTATGATCCCCATTTTTTTCTAGAAAGAGCCTCCTGAAATCCACAAGACTCCTTATTGAAGCATCTGGGATACTTCTAAACCAATCTCTTGCATCCTCAGTCAATGACTGCATGAACAACCTCATCTTGACATCTTCAGGAGGGAATCCAAAATCCTCCATGACTGTGTCAAAGGCACCACAATGTCTTTCCCCTGAAGTAGCACTACTCCCTATAAATTTTGGAATTGTTGTCCTTAATTCATCAGAGATAGGGTGTGGATATCCTTGTATCCCTGAAAAATCAAATTGCCTAATGTGCTCTACATTGGTTTGCCCATAACCTCCCTGAAAGTAGTTCCCAAAGTGTTGTGTATGATTGTTTTTATTGTAGGGATGGATGAGAGAAGGCATTTGATTGTACTGTGACTAGGCATAAGCTTGGTGGGTGAATTGGTTATATTGGTTGTACTGTTCAGGTGGTGGTCGATTTTGCTGATGGTTTTGGACAAAATTGTTCAACCCAGGATTCCCCATGTGCAATTGATATAGGGATTTTCAAATGATTTGAAATGCTGATCTCCACCATTTACTCCAAGACCTTCTCTTTGGTGAAGCCCTCGTCCTTGGTCAACATTCACACCTCCTTTCTGGTACATCCGTACATCATGGTTTATATCACCTTCATCAAGTTTTATACCAAGCTTGGCACAAGCTTCCAAAGCTTCTCACGTCATCCCTTGATTTTTCATTTCAACAACAGTATCCATGATTTGTTTTATAAGTCCCTCAAGGTGGCCTGGCAATCCAATAGTGCTTCTTGAACTTGTAGAGCTTGTTCCCGAACTTCTGGGATAGGAGTTAGAAGGTCTAGGGGAAAAACCCAAGGGGATATTAAATCCACCCTATGCTTGGGCTTTGTGTTTCTATTTTCGAGCATTATTAACATCAGTCAAGTCCATATCTCCCTCTCCGTGAACAATTGAATTCACATCCCTTTGATTCCTTGAGAATGGATTTATATTATTCTCAGAGCAGAATTGTTTATCATCAAGGAATGCATTCTTAGATCCCATTGAGGTATTTTTCTGATTCTTCATCTGAGTTTTGTCTCTTCTTTTATCAAAATCCAACTGCTTGATGGGATGACCTTGATTCAAAGACCTTCTTCCGAACATAAAACTGCAATTCTCAACTCAGATTCACAACCTCTTCCAAAGAGGAAATTACTTACTACCTTCCTAGGTTCTCTCCCATAGCAGAGTAACTTATTAAGATGTTGTCCCTAGCAGAGTCGCCAATCTGTTGGATCTCAAGTCAATAGATTGGAAAGTTTCTAAGGAAGTGCCAATTCCTATCTGTGAAATCTTCCAATTGATTTGGCCAACTTGTAGAGTGCACCAATGAGGTTGCTAACTCTCTCACTTTAGGCTCTGCAAAACCTAGGTGGGTGTACCTGTATGTTTGTAGCAGATTTAATGAGCTTCCTAAATAGTTTTCCTACTACTTGAATGGCACTATCTTTCAAGGTAAGATTGCAGATGAGTTCAAGATTGTTGTTGTGGAAGCTATGTTGTTTCTTCTACTCAATCCTAATTTCCTACTCTAATTGAACAACAAATAAAAGGATAATTGGATAGTGTTTTAAGAGTATTCTAAATAGTTGATCAATGCCTTCCCTAATTGGGCTACAAAGTCAATTGCTTATGAGGATTCATGTATAACTCTAGCAAGACAATTTTTTAAACTCCCAATTCATAGCGAGCCTGTCAGTTGTCCTATCCCTGAGTGCTTGTGTGCAAATTTAACCAATCTCAATTTGTTTAATTGGGTTTAACTTTTATTCGCAAAAGACCAATTGAACAATTATCAATTTCACATCAATATTGATTTTTCAAACTCAGATTGATTTTATCTACATCCGCACCAAATATTTAAAGTAACCTTGCTAATCTAGCAATCTTGCAGAGAACTAATACCCAAAGCAATCTTAATCCACAACTCATGTAAATGAAGGCAAACTAATATATATATATATATATATATATATATATATATATATATTGATTCATAAAATATTCAAATGAATATGATTTCTTGAATCTTCTGAAATGCTGAAACTATTATCAAGTCCTATCTATCCCTCCCTTCTTCCTTAATATTACAAAAACCTCTTATATAAATATGAGAGTCATAAGTTTTTTCTGTTCTAAATGAAGAGACACACCTCTTCCACATAAGCAATGACTATTTTTTAAACTTAAAAATTAACAAGTTCATCAATCCCAAATGATTAATATAATCATCACTCTTATAATCTTGTAACTCAGCAACCCACTTCCTCATTGCACTTTCGATAGTGTATGATTTTTCTATCACACTTGTCACCTAGGGCGCCATGTCTCCATTCTCGCCCACCTATTGTCTAGCTCTATTCATGAAGCCTATTAACTCACATTGCTAATCTCTGAGCGAAATTATTTCTCCATCACAAAACACTGAAGGCAAGCAGACAAAGTGTTCATCTTTGAGAAACTGAATGACTTCTCTCAACCTGTTCCCAAATTTCTCATTCATTTGAAGCAGATTTGCAGCCTCGCTTATGTCTTTAGGGGTAAGCATATCACAAGTTGTCATGATTTCATCAATTCTTCCATATAATCTATATAAGCTTTGACAGTCCTGGTATGCATTTTCTAGAATTCCTCAGAATGTTTTAACATGATCTTAAAGCGAGTGTTGACAATGTCATTGGTCAATTTAACAGTGTGTTTTTTGGTGTCTTTGAGCAACTTGTCCCCTTTCTCACTCTGATGTCTCCAATAGCTTGCATCTTGAATACTCTCAAGAAGATCAGTGTTAGCTTTATATGAGGTAAACTTGATCTCTCTGTTCCCTGGGGCTAATTCCAACCTTGATGCTCTGTCTCTCCAATATTGTTTTTCTTCCTTTGTTTTACCATATAAGCCTTTCAAGGTTTGATTCTCCCTAACTAATAATTCGACCTGATCTTTATTAATATTTGCAACATCTAAATTCAATTGCGTTGTGATCATTGGATCAGTTCTCCCTACTTGGTGAATCATTAAATGTTCAAAGGCTTTATCAATATCAACTAGCAAGGGTCTCTTATCTCTAGGGTACAAGGCCCAAAGCAGTAATGCCTTTTGTTCAGGATCATATCCAGACCCCATGAAAATCTTGTCTACCTCTTCTGGCAACAGTTGCTTATCATTATGTTGTTTTCTTTTGAAACTATCAAACATGATTGTTGCCTTCATCTCCCACCCAAGATATATTATTACATTGGCCTCTTCAAGGAGCTTTCTTCCTTTTCTGGGAGTCATTTCTTTCTTCTCAGTATTAATGGCCTCTTGTAATAATCTCAAGGCATCCTCCTCTGGCAGGTTTCCATTTTGTTGTCTAATGACATGGCCCTTGTGTTGATATAAGAAAGTTTCAAACTTAGGAGTGTGAATGAACTCCTAGTCCGATATAAATTCCTCATGTTCAAGGATCCTAACATCATCAATTTGTGTTTCATTAATCTGTCCAGTAGCCAAATCAATAGGGTGGTCTAGACCAGACTTTGTGGCGCATCTTATTCAACATCAATGTATTCAATAGTGGTGGTAGGGGATAAATGAGCAAGGGGAGTGGTCTCCCTAGGATCTTTAGTCCTTTCTCTGAAAACATATAAGGGTGCACCCTCAATGATTTCTAACTCATGTGATATTAATCTCTTGGCCTTTTCAATGGGGTTTCAATCCCTTCAATGATTTCTTTATTGATCTTCCCTCTTCTCACCTTCCATTCATAAGCTCTGAGAACCGTTCATATGTTGTTCTTTTCTTGGTAGCTTCTTCTCTTTCCATATTTCTGATGAAATCTTCAACCATTATAGGAACATGATCAATACCTTTCAATTTATATGACTTCCAGGCTCTATGCATATATCCTTCTGGATCAAAATTTGGCTGAGGATCATCTTTTGCCAAACGGAAATATTTCAATTTTTGTTGTAACAGGCCATAACTTTTGGAACTTTTAATTAGGAATTTTGAAAAGGATAATGAGACCAACACAATTGACTGTTTACCATGATCAGTGAGGTTCTTAGCACTAGATATCAAGAGCTATCTTACAATCTCCAGGTATGCTAACCTATCTGGAACTGTTATCGGTAATAAATAAGGTTCTTCTTCGAACTAATATACCCTAATCTGAGTATAATCCACAAAGTAGTGTCAATCTCCCCAGTTCTTGGAAATCCCCCGCTCTTCATCAGTTGGATGAAGACTTGAAGATAACTCTTGAAGATTTGGAAAGTGTTGAATCAAAGAATTAGGAATTGAAAGAGAATGTGAAGGTAGCAAATGAATGTGTGCAGAAGTTGAGAGAGCAAATCTGGAAATTCAAATTGAGGCATAAGGATGTTAACAATCCATTGAAGAAGGTAAATGAGATTGTTAAAGATCTGATGTTGAAGATTGAGGAGAAGGATAAGTTAGAGGAGGCCCTGAAAGAAACATTCAGGCTAAAGTTTGAGGATGTGAGAAGCTAGAGCAAGAAGTGAAAAAGTTGAAGACAATGAATAAGATTCTTGATAGTATAAACTTCTTGGAGGACCTGATCAGCATGAAAAAAGATAATTTGGACAAGACCATACTTGGATTTCAACCTAGTGTGGTGATAGTGAGAAATCACATGGATACCCAAGCAATCTATACACAGGTTTCACGAAATTCTCTTCAAAATGCTTATACTAATTATTCACATAATGTTGGTCCCAGGCGGATAACCATAATTGGATTGGTTTCTGAATACCTGATCTATCTTACCCCCTAATGAACAAGTCTTCATTCCATAGCCCTATCTCTTGTACTACGTAGAGTACCATGTGCATAATGTGGGAATAGAGCCTGAAACTTACATGTGTTCTGTCGATTTTGAATTTTTGTAGTCCATGATTGATGGCACGAGCAAGACAGGCAGCAAAGTCAAAGGTTTGAGGATCCTTCGACTGGATATCGACACATATAACCATAGTTGCAATGTCCATTAGTGGAGAGGCTTCTACACCGATAATTTGTGCAACATTGTAGTAAGTGAGCTCGAAGTAAGAAGAGAACAAATTGACATTGAATGGGGCCACATCGGTGTCGGTGAATGGAGTCATATGTTTGTCAATTTTTGGCCTATGTGGAGGGAGTCTCCATCGCTATTACGTTCACTCCATATTCAAATATTCTTGCACCAACTTTTCTATGTTAACTTCCTCTTCATACCCCATTCCAACCCGAAAACATGCTCAATGTAATCCTTAGTAATTGGCAGTATGGAGTTGCTCTTATAATCTCGGATGGTCTGCGTGTGCGGATCATACTGGTTTTCCACCATTATCATTAGGTTGACATTCATGAAGACATTGGGTACTACCAGTCTTCCTAAATTCATTCTCCAAATATTGCAAATCGATTCTACAACGAACCTCCTATCATAGCAGAAGATGAACAATTCATGTCCTCTAACCTCTTGCTAGTGAACAGATTTGTCCTTCTAAAATAACTATACAAATAAACTCAAAATGCCTAGAATGAAGGACAAAAAGAACTAATAGCTGTATAGATTATCATTGAAGTGATAATCTTCCTCTGAATTGAGAGGTACAACTCCCTTTTAGAAGATTTACAAGGAATTAAATTGCTGATATGCTTTTAACCAGAAAGCAATAAAGGAAAATAACATTCATCCATAGCCATGAAAATGAATGCCAAAGATTTACAAAATAGATATAAATGAAGACCATTAAATCAAAGTTTAATTGTCTGCACTTATGGATAGCATTTGGACTAAAAACTAACAGAGAATGTTGTTGCTCCAATATGGCTTACTTTCAAGCACACAGACTTGTAATAAATCCACATACACAATTGATTATAGTAGAAAAGACATTAATAAACAACTGCAAAGGCTCAAAGTCCAGCTACAGTCATGAGAAGAATATCCACAACACAAAGATTGAAGATATCATTTGCATTCTATTCATGTTTGAAAATGAACTCAAAGATTGATATTTCTGTACAAAACATTGCTTAGAAAAGCTTCAAATCCTCCCTTACAAATAAAAATCTACTCCCTCTCACCCACATGCTGCTGGAAGAAAAGAAAAGAAGAAGAACCCCACCTCCTTCAATCCTTTCACAACAAATAGCTACATGAGATCTTTATTCAGTTTTATAACTGAATCTTGAAAAAACTTTTAACTTATGCTTTTTACTTTCCCCATTACTCTTATTTATAGCATCAAATATTTATAAACATTAGAAATATAATTTTCTAAAGTTTATAAGAATATTTGGACAGGTGGCACTTGAATATGTTATCCCAAAATGAAAATATTCTTTATGCTAGGCGGACTGAAAATATTTATGACAGTCAAAATCTATCTCGGTACGGGGGCCATAACTTTTGTTTTCATCGTTGGATCTTTCTCAATGTTGGATATGTTGGTCGTAACCTAGTTGTCTACATTCTGACTAGAGAGATTTTAAAAATAATGTCCGAGAAAAAAGATATGTGCTACTGTGTGCGAGTCTATATGACTGTCATAAAATCAGACCTGCAGAGCTTAAACCTTGAATTTCATCAAACATTTTGAACATCACTGAGCTGTTTGAACTAGGTTCAAATCGTTCACAGTATGGAGAAAGAGTATATGAAACATCATCCGTGACTGTGAAATAGAGCTGCTGCAAAACACTTGATATGAATGTTAGCTTGAAAATGTCTTAGACACAACTTAGAACCTGTCGTACCTAAATGAACACTATGAACTCTTTTCAAGATGGTTCGAGGGGTTCATGAGGTTCAAACCGACCATTGAAACGTAATGCTAAGGATTTAGGAATGATTTATAGGAGGATTAGGGATTGAACCAACAAACTTTTAACAAGATTCCGAAAAAAGAGGGAGAAAATGACTCAACTAAAAGTTTTGCAAGGCGACTCACTCTTGTTATGAGGGACGAGTGACAAGGTAACATTGGCTCTGACTGGGGACCGGGACTGTAAAGGACTAGGAGAACCTAGAATGTCTTTGGAAAAGATCAGTGCCTAGCCATTGGGGAACATAGTCAAGAAAAACAAAGCATAGGTAGCTTCTTGCAGAGGGCGGAGGCAACAAGGAAAAACTAACAAGCCAAAACCCACAATAAACCAAGGCTGAAAATTAAGACAAGCTACAGCTAGATCACACCAAAAATATTATTTACAAAAATATACAGGTAGTAAAATCCCACCATGAGAATTGGAGCCAAGAACTTCTTACACAAAACCATCCACCGGTTGGGAGAAGAAGGAGCATTTTCGGAAAAAAGGCTTGTGTTCAAATGAAGCAACCCAAAACCATGCTCTTCTGGTAACTTCTTCAATGTTGAACACCAAACTAATAATATGCAGGAACTTTGTGAATACACATTCATGCCCAAAAAGCCATGTTTCATCATGAACTTCTGAATTTTCTGGAAATATCTGCACAGTACTTCTCAAATAATGTTCTATTTCTGGCTAAAAAAAGTAATGCTCAGAAATTCCTAGGGAAAAGGCTGCATCATTCTCACAATTGCCACTATTAAGACCATCATTCTTAAAATAATTTTCAGCATTTGAACTAATCTCGGAATTGAGAGACACTTCATCATGCATGGTGTTCAACTTAGCTGAAACAACTTCAACATCTTTTACAGAGATTAAATCTGCAAATTCCCTATCCAAACTTAATGCATGAAATAAATTAAACCCTGAATCCTTCTCCTTGAAATCCTCTTCTTCAATGGATGACAAGAACTTCTCTATGATCTCTTCTTCACAAAAAGAAGTACTATCCAAACCGGTCAACAGTTCTTGGGACTGCAACTTAGTTTGACCATTATTTTGTTTCACTTCTGAATTTTCTTTTTCAATCAGATTTCAGAATGGGAAACATCTTTATCAATACATGATTCCACCTTATTGTGAACACAATCTTCATTAGGAAGACATGATATTGCTTTACTGTCAAAATGAAATGATTCTACGAAGGACTCATGACAAGCTTTTAAACATAAAGAATCGTTTTCATCAACTTCATGTATAAGATTGAAAGCTTCATACTTTGGTTGCATGTAAATCTGAAAATTTTCATCCTTTATACTTTTTGGAACAAGATAACTTTCCATACTATCAAAACTAAAAATTTCTATTTTCGAGTAAGAGAAAGACCTCAAAAAACCTTTTTCATTCAAGCTCGCAGGTTCTCCAATGTTGTCTTGATTATTCTCACTTACCATTGTCTGACTTGCATGAGACTAAACTGTTTCTTGCTGAACTTCTCACTCATTCAAGACAAGGTAATTGTAGGAGTGAGATGAAACTGAGATGACTGGAGCCTCATCATCATTAAATTTTAATCCCTCTTTCAGTTGTAATATTTTCTTTGCATAAACCTGCAAAACTCTTGTCTTTTCTTTCAATTCTTTCAATTTGTGAAATCTGATGCAAAGGCTTCTCCATAGAAGAGTGGATGCATGATCATCTTCCATACTTATATTATTTCTAACAGCACGAGAAATACTTTCTTTGTAATGCTCCAAGAATTCATGCAGTATTTTATCATCTATTGCAATAATTTCCAAGATCGAAGGATCTGGTCTTTTCCCTTTTCTCATTGCTCTTGCCTTGAGCATGATGTTTATATACAGAGTCGCCAATCTCCTACATAGAGATAAATCTAAAAATCTGAGGAAACAAAATGCACTAGTCTTTGATTCTGAATCCCAGCAGTCGCCAAAAATCTATTAGTGAACATATTTGTCCTTCTAAAATAACTATACAAATAAACTCAAAATGCCCAGAATGAAGGACAAAAAGAACTAGCAGTTGGATAGATTATCATTGAAGTGATAATCTTCCTCTGAATTGAGAGGTACAACTCCCTTTTAGAAGATTTACAAGGAATTAAATTGCTGATATGCTTTTAACCAAAAAGCAATAAAGGAAAATAACTTTCATCCATAGCCATGAAAATAAATGCCAAAGATTTACAAAACAGATATAAATGGAGACCATTAAATCAAAGTTTAATTGTCTGCACTTATGGATAGCATTTGGACTAAAAACTAACAGAGAATGTTGTTGCTCCAATATGGCTTACTTTCAAGCACACAGACTTGTAATAAATCCACATACACAATTGATTATAGCAGAAAAGACATTAATAAACAACTGCAAAGGCTCAAAGTCCAGCTACAGTCATGAGAAGAATATCCACAACACAAAGATTGAAGATATCATCTGCATTCTATTCATGTCTGAAAATCAACTCAAAGATTGATATTTTCTGTACAAAACATTGCTTAGAAAAGCTTCAACTCCTCCCTTACAAATAAAAATCTACTCCCTCTCACCCACAGGCTGCTAGAAGAAAAGAAAATAAGAAGAACCCCGCCTCCTTCAATCCTTTCACAATAAATGGCTACATGAGATCTTTATTCAGTTTTATAACTGAATCATGACAAACCTTTTAACTTATGCTTTTTACTTTCCCCATTACTCTTATTTATAGCATCAAATATTTATAAACATTAGAAATATAATTCTCTAAAGTTTATAAGAATATTTGGACAGGTGGCACTTGAATATTTTATCCCAAAATGAAAATATTCTTTATGCTGGGCGGACTGAAAAATATTTGTGACAGTCAAAATCTGTCTCGGTGCGGGGGGCGTAACTTTTGTTTGCACCGTTGGATCTTTCTCAATTTTTGATATGTTGGTCGTAACCTAGTTTTCTGCATTTGGAATGGAGCGATTTCAAAAATAATTTCTGAGTAAAAAGATACATGCTACTGTGTGCGGGTCTATATGACTGTCATAAAATCAGACTTGCAGAGCTTGAACCTTGAATTTCGTCGAACATTTTGAACATCACTGAACTATTTGAACTAGGTTCAAACGGTTCATAGTCTGGATAAAGAGTATATGAAACATCATCCGCGACCGTGAAATAGAGCTGCTACAAAATACTTGATATGAATGTTAGCCTGAAAATGTCTTAGACACAACTTAGAACCTGCGGTACCTAAATGAACACTATGAACTCTTTTCAGGATGGTTCGAGGGGTTCATGAGGTTCAAACTGACCATTGAAACGTGATTCTAAGGATTTAGGAATGATTTACAGGAGGATTAGGGATTGAATCAACGAACGTTTAACAAGATTCTGGAAAAAGAGGGAGAAAAGGACTCAACTAAAATTTTTGCAAGGCGACTCGCTCTTGTTATGAGGGACAAATGACAAGGTAACACCTCTGTCCATATATCCCCTAGGTTTTGAAACTAGTCTTCTAGTCCATCATCTTCTCGTCTGATCTTTCAGGATCATTGGCTGGAGAACAGAAATTGGTCGAGGATGTCCTGGCTTACATTTCGTCCCTCCTTCTGCCACTTAGGCTTTTCTGCCTCAGAGGGCTCTGACCCTTTCTTAGTTTTGCCCTTTTCGGAGGAAGAGATTTCCATATCCGTATCCCCTTTGAACCCTAATAGAAAAAAGAGCTTGTGGCAGGTCACTCACGGTTCTCCTGGTTCTTCTTGGAACACTTATATCTCTGCTGCACTAATTCCTTGTTCGCTCAACCTCTTTTATCCACCTGAATGATTCTGGTGCGCCAACAGTTTTGCAATTTATGTTGCTACAATGGTCATTAAGGTAGGTGATTTGAATTTATGGCGATGTGACTTGCTTAGATTCACTCGAGATCTCCTGACAGTCCAATGCCACAACTTGAGTTTTAATGCATTAACTCACCACATCCTCTAACGGATTTCTTCACTGGATCTTTCGACATTTCTATCTATTCCTTCTAGATGTTATATTTTGATGAAATAGACCCTATCGATAACATTGTTTCTATGCCCCTCGATACTCAGGTTTCATCGATATTTATCATTACAGACTCATTGTTTCGATGAAAATTTGACTTCGCTTGGATACTTACAACTTTCATCAATGCTTCCCTTTTCATCGACACCTTTCTTTCGGCCAAACAGTCACTGCCTTCATCAATGATGTAATTTCGATGAAAACCCTCTCTTCGGTCTATCATTTCAGGGTTCTATCGATGTCACATTTTCATCAAAAAATTATTTTCGATGAAATTGGCTTTCTTTTCTTTGAGCTATGAGCGTCGACAGAATTGTGCTTTCAATAAATGCTTTATTTTATCTATCAAAATCATTATTTTCATCGACAAGTCCTTATCGATGAATTCCAATGTGACTTCATCGACACATATATATTGATGAGGATTTGGGTTCACCGGAAGTTCTTTTGGATTGTTCGATGTCACTCTTTTGCTGAAACACTTGTTTCGGTGGAGCTATTGCTTCTTTTATTGACACCAATTTTTTCGATGAAACTTCAGTATCATTGGGCTTCTTTTGAAAATGTCACTACATAGAGTCAGATAAATATCACGTTTTTACTACAAGAACATGGGCTCTAGTGGAATATGGGGGTTTCTTCAGAGATTCTCCATGGTGTAATTTGGGTAGGAAAATTTTTGTAGCTTCAGCTTAGAGGTGTCATGGATGTCAAGTGGTGACAATTTCTGTTGATGAGATTTTTGGTTATAACAACACCCTAGGATAGGACCAAGGTGTGGCGCCCTAGTCCCCAAGGTTTTGCAGTTTCAGGTGCCAGACCTGCCTATTAAACCCTTAGGATCTCAGATACAGAAGATCAACTTCCTATGGATAGAGGGATAGAGGCACCCAATGCCCTAGGATCTACTAATTATGCATCAATTTTAGCAACATGTGCACTTCTAAGTCCATTTCTTAGCCCTTCTTTCTGTCTCTTCGTTTTATTTTGTGCCAAATCTGCATTTTCAGTTTAGTGTGCATTGTTTCTCATATCCTAGTTAGTTGATTGTTGCACTGCATTTTACATATCTACTCCTCATTTACAACAAAGGAATAGAAACCCTAAGAGATATTCCTTGACTCTTTTTTTCCTGCAAGTATTCAAAGTGAACTATCTGCCTAGGCTCTTTCGTATTCCACTGTGTGTACATGAGAGTGGGATAAGGTCTTACCCACTTGGTTCCATTTTTATGCATCACAAAAGCTAATGCATACCATGATAACATCATAAATAGATATAAATCACTAAGTACACATAAATATCCAAACATTAATCTCAACATATTAGTCTAGAGTATATCATCATCCAAATAAAGCATAATGTATCATCTGTCAACATGTAATAGTTCTGTCATCTACCAGTATCATCAAAACATGATCAAAACCATAAGCATCTACTAAGAGTATCATAAATGTATCTCTGCAAGTATGGGATGCCTATCAATTCCTAAAAATAAAAGTATGTCAAGGAGGGACACTACAATCACCCTTATAACTAGAACAATGGTGAACAAAGAGGAAAAGGAACACCTAGATAAGGACTTGGAAGATGAGGCTTTAGAGGATCTTGTTTCCATTGTGAGAATAAGGATGCCAATCATATGATGGCTACAACATCAAGGAAGGATAAAGATGATACTTGGAGGTAATCCACAAGTTATGATTGTAGATGTGTTGGCCTTATTTTGACACCACCAAATTTGAACTTTTAATGAGATGAATCTACCTGTGAATTGATGATGTCACCTATTTTATATGTCGAATCTTGTCCTCATCAAGTACTTGGAGAATCATTTATGGTTGGATTCATGTAGAAAGGGATAGTGGTTTGATGAAGAATCGTCCTCCAATTTAGTTGAATTATAACTACTACCCAAGTAACTAAGAAAAAATAGTTTCTTTACTCACACAAGGTGAAGGCTTTGCAATAAAATTATATGGATATTCATGGAAACATGAAAGAGAGAGAAATTCTATTAGATGTTATAGTTATTGCTGCAATGGTAAATTAGTGTGCCACCATAGACCAAAGACATACACCATTTGATAGAATGCCCTAGAGAGATGTCTATCATGGAATGCATATGTTTATAGATATGAGAACAATGGAAATAGATTTTAAATTATACCTACAATTGAAAGAAAGTATGTACAATGTGGAAGAGTGTACAAGATGCATAACATGCCTCACAGAAATGTGGAATATGTACAAAGCAGGTTTGTTGGAAAGGCTTTAAATTTTTTGGAGCAAATTCAATTAGCAGTGTCATAATGAACATGCATACAAGCATGGGAAACATAGACGGAAGATGCAGATTGATTGGATGGGGTTGCTTAAGTCTATCTTTCGCTACATCCCTATATAAAATTTTAATTATAGGAAAAGGATAATTTGGCATCTTTTCCTATTTTTCTGGAATAGTTACTACTTAACAAATGAAAATAATGCGAAAAAAAAGGAGAGCTAGAAATAGGCAACTGCATATTAAAAAAAAATTCCACATGGCTGCACAAATTTCTTTGCCTTCATTTTTATCAATTTTTCCCTCTGAGATTTATTACATAGATTATTATTACTACTATTCAAATAATTTACTATTTATGTGAAAGAAGAAATTAAATTGACTACTTTAACTATAAACAAAAAAAAACAATATCGTTCATGAGTATCAGCTCCACAAATTACTCTTAAAATCTTGATCAATGACTACTAACAAAAATAAAGAAAGTAGGGGCACAGGAATTGCCCTGAGAAGTGCTGTCATGCAAGACTCACTGAAAGGGTTTTAGAAATTTTCAAGCACATGCATGTGTAGCTGCAAAGCTAAATTCCATGAATTTTTTTGAAAAAATGCAGTGCCTTCATGCCCGCAGCCAAATTCACAAAATACCTCAAAGGAATTGGTAGTTGCAGAATATGGACAACTTCACAACTTGCACCAGTCAGTTGAGTTGACAAAATGTCTCAAAGAATCTCTATGAATTTTTTGCGTTTTGATCTCCATACCTGTGGTGGAATGTTGAGGACATCCTAAACCTTATTATTAAGATGTCAATTAAATTTGTGGAGACTGTGTGGACGTGTTTTCTTGGTGCATCTACACCATATATGAATATAGAAGACAAATCACATCCATAGACAGGAAAATCTCTATGAAAAGTTGCAAAAATCGGCCTAGCAAATAAAGACTGACAGAGCTATCAATTAAAAGATCTAGGATCAATTGAGATTCTTCTTTTGCGAATTAGAGACGAGGATAATGAAAATCTCGATAAAAAATTGAAGAGTGGAGCCATAGACTTATCGAACTTTGAATGATACATTGGAGAAACCAATTAGCAACAAAAATCATTTGGTTGATGAAGGGTTTTATGACTATTATAGTAATGTAGATATAAAGAGGATGCACCAAAAGCTTCTAGCCTTGCTATTAATTTAGAAGATGTGGCTGCTAAAGCTTCATTTGCTCCCAGTAAAAATGGCAGTAGCAAAATACAATTTAGAAAAGTCAGTCAACTTTTTAAACATTTTAATAAGGACAAACCCCCTTTTATAGAGGAATACAAACTTGAAGGAGGCACATTATACTTTTTGTATATTGTGAACAGACAAAAAATCTAATTCCTCTAGCTTACTTAAATGTTCTTTTCATTAAAATATTTTGAAAAATTCCCTTGCATATAGAAGGATTCTGCTATATCACAAAGATAGAGGGTAACAATGGACCTTTATCTTGAAATGACAATATAACATCTTTTAGAAATACAAATAGCAAACAAAGCATGATAAATGTTTGATATAATGTCTTGAAGGGAGATAAAGTACCATAAGAAGCAATAATTACCGAAAATACAAACGATGATTGATTGAATAAATAAATATTTTTAATCATCTTCATGAGGTCAAATAGTCCATGGAATCCACGAGTTGTCAGTTAAAAAAAGTATGCCCAGCCCAGAACACCGCGCCAAAATCTCCTTTTCCTTCTACATCTCGAATCTTTTACTGTGTTCTTGATCAGGAAATATGTAGTTACTCTTATTATCTTTTCTTCTTCAAATATATTGCTCAAGTTTCTCTTATTATCTTTTCTTCTTCAAATAGATTGCTCAAGTTGTTCACTTTTAGTGTCTCTTGATATAATTGATTCTAATATCCTCGTAAGCTGAACATTCCATGATATAATGCTATTTTCTCTCCACCACTTCTTGAATGCAAAAATTATACCTTATGTCTGCCCACTCCTATTTAGGTATCATCCATCTTCCGATTTCACATCTAAGTTGGTGCGAACTAGTTCTTATAGTTCTTATCTAAGCAATTAACATTTTTGCTCCTCTTTAGGTATCATCCATCTCCCAATTTCAAATCTAAGTTGGTGTGAACTAGTTCTTATAGTTCTTATCTAAGCGATTAACATTTTTCCTCCTCTTTATGTTATTGTAGGTTTTTATTTTCTCTTATGTTAGGGAATAATTATTTTTCCTGCACATTATTAAGCTTGCTTAGGCTATACTAGAATGGTTAATGAGGACATGTGGCAGAATCCTACAATCACATGTGTCATTCACATCCATATTTGGGACACCCTCTTTTGGATTAATTTTCCACCTCCCCATAACCATTTCTTGTCTTTACCTGAGTTGGCATAACCATGTATTTGGCATTTACCAAGTAGGTTAAAATCCCTCTTATTTTGGGCTACAAGGAGTTATTATTCCTCTTAGTTTTATATGCCCTTATTTTCTTATATAAACAACCCCGACTTCTCCCTATGCTAAGTATTGGAATGAGAACACTAGCTCAGATTGTGAGTCTAGTTTAGTGCTAGGAGAGTGTTGAGTTTTGTTTAGCTCTTGGATTCTTATCTTGCTTTCCTTCAGTCACATTGATCTTGGGTGGCTTCACAGCTAAATTTAACACTTTAGGTATCATCCATCTTCTGATTTCACATCTAAGTTGGTGCGAACTAGTTCTTATAGTTCTTATCTAAGCAATTAAGATTTTTGCTTTCCATTTTATTTCCATTCCTATGTAGGTATTTTGCGTATGGTTATATGTGGGAGTGAAATGTTTGATACATTATTCCTTTTTCCTCACAAGTGGCCCTTTCCAAATGCTTTCTTTAAGTTTTCCTTGCACATACTTTTTTATTTCCCCATTGTTATTTGGGAATTCGCTTATGCTAATAGCTCACTTATTCAAAGAAAATGCATTTGGTCTAGTGTGGCCTAAATATCTTGGAAGTTATTGTTTCAAGATCTTTGAAGGATTCACAGATCTATGCAATGATTATTGTCTTAAAGAGACTTCAAATGGAACTTCCACCACACATATTTTATTTTTCTTTTCTGATCCTAATGGGAATATGCTTATGCTAGTTGTATTGGTACATGTGCCCATGTATGGTGGCCTGTCAAGATAAGGTTCTATCATGGGAGAATACAAAATTACATTCTAAGATACTCATGAGCACACTATTATGTATGATGGTGGTGAAAAATAAGTACTTATGTCAAGAAATAAAAATTGGACATCATCATTCCTCCAATGTAGACAAAAGGAGCATATATATAAATGAAGACTCCTATCATGGGAGATGAATAAAATTGGAATGTATGGATAAAATCACTAACATCATTGAGGATAAATGTCAATACACCATATTTTAAGGATTATTTATTTTGATGATCATTTGATCCTTCAACCATCTAGTTAGAGACATGATGATCATGATGCAAAAATAAATGTTGTTGTCATTTGGAATATTCTCATATAAATTCATAAAGATGCAAATGAGAGATTGAAGCACCAACTACAAGCATATTTGTTTTGGTTCTTTCTACATGGATAGATTTATGTGCAAAAGACGTGGAAGCATAGACAAGGTGCCAAAATTTGCTTTCTTAGACAGTTAAGAACATGCGACTCAATGATTATGAAGTGAAATGTGACAATTGATTCATCAAGGATGAATAACCAAATCAAATCTATGCAAAGTTGGTTGTCTTGATTCTTATAGCATTGTTTGTGAGGAAAGAACAAATAAATTATGCGTTGGTTGTTGTTTCTTGTTTTATATTGATGTGTTCATTTACACTACAACCCTATAGCACTCATTGGATAGGCTTCATATTTGCTCCAATTGATTTGAATTGTCTTAGAAGAAAGATTTCAATCGGTCTATATCACATATTTTAATAGAACCCACATATTTCTAATGTGATTTCTTCATATGTCATGTACACATTTATAAAGGAACCCTGAGCTAGAGCATGGGAATCTTTGATTCATGTTCTTCTATATATCCCTAGGTGATGCAATTTGAGATTTTTTTGAGATGATCCAAAGAAGTTAAAAGTGTAACATCGTAAATTGCACCTCTGTACAATTCCATGTCACATAGCACCTCTGCTTTATGCTGAAACATAGATAACCCTTTAACCCCTTGGCTTCCACCTCGTCTACCTACTTGGATTGCTTGGTCATCCTTTTTGTTGATTTTCTCAGCTATGTTGATTGTTTTATTCTAGGACACAAGCACACCACAAAGACATTCACACATCGTGTGTTTGTCCTATGATTATGTAGTTTGAAGGTGGTCATTGAGATGATACACCTAGTAATTTTGATAGTGTAATGCCTCCTTTTGTGCACATTGACATCAAGATTCCTTTATGGGCTCTATTTCTTGCCTTTTTTCTTCATTTTTGCTTCTTAGTGAGTTTCTACTTGCTCTTACGACTTCTAATAGGTCTTTAACACTCATTCAACTATTTTTTCCTGCATCTCATTTTCTAACATTGTGTTCACTCATTGCATCCTCACCATCATTGTAGCTTCATGCATTCAAGGGATTTTTGCTCATCTTCACTCCAACAAGCTTTTGATTTCCTAGTGTTGAAAGGGAGTTTCTTCTCTCTTACTTGTTATACTTCTTATTTGTTTATCTTTTTTTAGCACATCATCTTTAAATGTCTTCCATTATTGTTTATCAATCTATCAACCTTGACTGTTCATGAAGGTAGAAACATCGAAACGAGGGTTTGATTGTGGCTGACTTCTAAATTATAAACCCAACATTTCATCTTTGTTCTTTTTAGTGCAAGTTTGTCAAAGGGAAGTGCTACATTAGTTGAAGTCTACATTCTCAAGAACTTTGTAAGATTTCCTTTTCATCTCTTTTGTTAATGTGGTCTATTATGTTTGTCATCATTTTGTATTATCGTAATAGTTAGTGTGTTAAATCCTTAGATTCTGGTCACTTTTTACGTTGTGTATAGGTTTCTGTATTGGCATACTTCGTTTGTCTAGAATGTCTATGCACCACACTGCCATCCTTGAACCACGTGCACATCTTGGATAGAGTGTACGAAGCTTGGTGGACGGTCTCTGTGATTTATACTTTTGGGTTCCATAATGTAAAATATATTTATCTATTAGCATTAGTTAGTTTTGTGCTTTCATTTAATCCTAGTGAGTAGACTTAGAGGTCAAAAGACTTTGAAGGTTTTGTTTGAGTGGAGAGGGGGTTAGTGAGTCCATGAGGGGTTTGACCACCTCTTGAAGTGTTAATTTTCCTACTCTAAAAAAATATGTTACATTTGGTAGCAATTTCACATTATGTATGGATTGAGCTTTAGATCTTTCAAGAATGTTGAGCTATGAATGTATTGCAACATTTATTCTTTGTCATCCTTATGGAGAACCTTGAGATTATTCATTCATTCCATCATAATGATATGTATTATATGTTCTCAAATGGCTAGAAAATTAAAAGTATAAATAAAGCTGACAAATATGGAAATGTACCTTATCAAAATTCATGACTCGAGAAACACTGTAAATTCCTTGTCATCTTTGCTTTTATTACAGGTCATCATAACTAATAGTTAGAAAATTGACTTCATTTCTATAAAATTTAGGTAAATCCTAAATTGTTTCTATAAGGTAGTTACTAGAAGTGGTCACTTAGGTAGTTATGCTAAGTGGTTATCCTAGGTTGTTATGCTAAGTGCTTACTAGGTTAGTTTTCAGAGAGAGCCTATAAATACATAGCTATTTCTTTTGTAGAAGGGACTTTTTGACAAAGGGGGAAAAACTCTGGAGAAATTTTTCAAAGAATTGTGCAATGAATTTTGATTTTATAGTATGTATAGAAGGGTTCCTTAGATTGTATAATCTCACAAAGATAATAAATAATGCATTTGTTCGTATGTTCTAAATGTTCTTTTTGAGTTATTATTGCTAATTTTTCGTATGTTAAAATAGTAATTCCTTTATACACCTATACAAATCATTGGTAGTTTATACAATTGATGTAATGAATTACAAAATCATATTTAGTATCTTGAGCTGAGTGTTTAAAGGTAACTTATCCCCTCGTATGTCAAGATTTGTTATCGTTCTTTATTGGTAATTACATATTAAAAATTATTCTATTCTCAAATCCCCTTTGTAATCATTATTAATCGTGAATTCCTATTTGGTATTCGTATGTCTACTATTAGGGTTTTTGTTTTCCAATTTCTTTAGTTTTGTCTTTATTCCTTTTTTGTACTTTCAAGTTAAAAAAGTACACAAAAAATACAAATACCCCCATCATATGAGGGATTTTCCCCATTCAAATGTAGAGGAAGATTGTGGATTTTTTGCAATCTCTCCAACTATTACCACAATTGTCATTGCTCTTTAGGCAACCGGGGTCAATTTTGGAGAAACCATCGTAGTGGAAAATTTGCCTACCAACAAGATGAAAAATTGAATCTAAGAATTCTAAAGATGCAAAAACAGGAGAGACTCTTATAATTAGGAGAGCCTTGCTAAATGAAGAAAATAAGCTACTTCAAAGGAATAGTTTACTTTGTACAAGGTGCAACTATAGAGGTAAATATAGCAGATGGAACTCAAAAGACTCTCAAGGAGCTAGGAATTGGTAAGTAGCTATGAAGATAATTTCTTGGAACATAAGGGGTCTAAACAATCCCCATAAACATGATATTATTAGGAATATGATAAGAGATAGCAATCCTGATATTTTTCTTATTCAAGAAACCAAAATGAGTAGAGAAAAAGTTGAATCTTTGAAGTTCTTAAAAAATGGTAATATTAGTGGGGGAAGTTCTGAGGGTGCTTCTGGGGGCATTGCAACCATCTGGAATCTCAACACTGTTAAAGGCCAGGTCATTATTCAGGAAAGTAATTTTTCTTGTATTAAATTTGAGCGTCTTAAAGATGGCTTTTCATGGGTTCTCACAAACATTTATGCTCCTAATACCTTAAAGGCTAGAAACTCTTTTTGGAAAAGGATTAGATAGGCTAGGGAAAGTTTAAAAAATCTAAGCTGGATGGTTATGGGGGATTTCAATACGCCTTTGAAAGAGGAGGAAAAATTTGGAGGCAGTCCTCCTCAGCTGGAAAGTAGGATGGCCCTTATGGATTTTATTTATTCCTTAGCTCTTAATGATTTGGAGATACAGGGTTGTAATTTCACTTGGACTAATAGAAGAAATGGTAATGACCTTATTCAAGTGCACCTTGACCAAGCTCTAATTTCTGATGATTGGTACAGTCAGTATTTCTGTTCTTTGTCTGCACATATTCAGGTTGGTTCCGATCACTTTCCAATCACTTTCAATGCTGATCCGATCAATAGAAGAAAAAACTATCCCTTTAGATTTGAAAAAAATGTGGACTCTTCACCCCGACATTAAAAAATATATTCAAAAATGGTGGAGTATCCAAGTTGAGGGAACGACAATGTTCAAAGTTGTTAAGAAGCTCAAAAGTGTGAAAGACAACATTCGAATCTGGAATAAGAACAACTTTGGGAATATATTTGAGGCTAAGAGTAAAATTCAAGAAAATCTTAAAGAAATACAGGACCAGATCCAGAAGGATGGTTTCAGTACTGTTTCTATTGCTGAGGAGAATGAGATTCTTAAGAAATACCATGACATTATTGCTAAAGAGGAAATGTTCTGGAAGCAGAGATCGAGATGCATGTGGCTCAAAGAAGGAGACATGAATTCAAAATTCTTCCATATGTCAACCATCAAACATAAAGCAACGAACAAGATTAACAAGTTAGTTGTGGACAGTGGGGAGTTGGTCAAGGATGATGAAATAAGGAATGAAGCTAAGAGGTATTTCTCAGACCTCCTAATGAGGGATCAAATTTTGGATGCTGAAGCTCAGTCCTCTTTTCTCCAGAACATTCCTCATCTCATTGATGCCCAAAATAATGTATTTCTCTCTTCCATTCCTTCCACCTTAGAAATTAAAAATGTTGTTTTCTCCTTTGATGGAAACAAAGCTCCTGGTCCTGATGGTTTCCCAATGCTCTTTTTTCAAGAGTTTTGGGACATTATCGGGACTGATGTTGCTAATGGGGTTAAGGAATTCTTTGGGGCTAGAAAACTCTTGAAGGAAATCAATGGTACTTTTATTGATCTCATCCCCAAGACTCAAGGTGCCGACTCTTTGGATAAGTTCAGACCTATTAGCCTCTGCAATTCCTTTTACAAGATCATATCTAAGGTCCTGACTTCTAGACTCTTATCTATTCTCCCGACTTTAATTAAACACTAGCATAATGGGTTTGTTCCTGGAAGACAAATTCTCGATTCCTTTATTACTGTTCATGAGAATATTCACTCTCTTGATAAAGCAAAGAAGTAGGGCCTCATCCTTAAGCTCAACCTCTCCAAAGCCTATGATAGGGTTGATTGGTCTCTTCTTCAGAAAGTTCTCTCTTCCTTTGGGTTTGCCCCAAGAGTTGTGGATCTTTTCTCCCAACTTACTACTTCTGCGTTCTTTGCTGTCCTTGTCAATGGTTCCCCTTCAACCTTTTTCCAAGCTTCGAGAGGTCTTAGGCAAGGAGATCCTATCTCCCCCATCCTCTTCATTATTTTGGCAGAATGCTTTGGTCGGACCATGGAAAACTTGGTGCAGATAGGATCCTTTAATGGCCTCAAACCTTCTTCTGCTGACCTTATTTGTTCACACTAGTAGTTTGTTGATGATACAATAATTATGGGGGAATCAAGCATCTCAGAAGCTAAAGTTCTGAAGAGTACTTTGTGTAAATATGCTTCTGCTATGGGGCAGCTTATTAACTGGGCCAAAAGTGATGTCTTTTTCATTAATACCCCAGAGAGAAGACAACAAAGGAACAAAAAAATTCTGGAGTGTAAAATTGCTGACCTTCCTACGACCTACCTTGGTCTCCCCATGGGGATTGCCCCTCCTGACTCCTATTGGAGTTCGTTGGTTGATAAATTTCACAAAAAACTTGCAGGTTGGAAAGGGGCTCTCTTAAGTCAAGCTGGTAAGCTCCTTCTCCTTAAGGCTACTCTTCAAAGTATTCCCATTTATGCTCTGAGCTTATTCAGAATTCTAGTCAAGTATGCTGAAGCTATTGAGAAAATTCAAAGAAGATTCCTATGGTCTAGGGTTGAGGAAAAGCAAAGAATATCCTTGGTGGCATGGGATCAGGTCTGCAAGCCAAAAAGCAAAGGTAGTCTGGGGCTTAGGAGGATTCGCACTTTAAATGAAGCTCTCTTGTCTAAACAAGCTTGGAGATGGTTTCACTCTGATTCTGAATGGTGCAAAATTTGGAGAAGTAAGTATTCTCTTCTGTCATCTTCTCTTTCTTCTTTTCTTAATTCGGACATCAGTATAAATGGATCACATATCTGGAACCATGTTTCTAAATGTAAAGATGTGATTGCTAAAGGGGTGACATGGAAAATTGGAAATGACAGAAAAGTTATATTTTGGGAGGATCCCTGGCTTTTTGACAAACCCCTTTTGGATTTCTATGAGTGGGCTTCCCATGCCCCCTCTTGTATTGGCTCTTTTGGTACCTTAGTGGCAGATTACTGGAATGGGAACAATTAGCAGAACATTGATAGTATTCATCCGAGTCTCTCTAAGCTCAAAACCCAATTGTCTGCTATTTGGCTGAATAAGGAAGAGGATTCCCTGATCTGGAAATATAACCCCAAAGGTATTTTTACTGTATCTTTGATTTATTGTATCCTCTCCCCTTCCCCTCCTATGAATCCCTTCTGGTCTAAAGCTTGGTTAAAAGGTCTCACTCCCAAAATCAATTTGTTCTTCTGGACTATTCTCTAGAATAAGATCCTTACTGTTGACAACCTTAAATGTAGAGGTTTTTCCCTTCCAAACAGGTGTGTGTTGTGCTTTCAAGAGGAAGAGTCAGTGGACCATCTTGCCCTCCACTATTCTTTCTCAACCTCTATTTGGGAAAGCTTCCTCAAGAGCTTTAGTCTAGCTTGGGTGTTTCCCAGTAACATCAGAGATTTGTTCTCCTCCTGGCAAATTCATTGGACCAACTCTTTTTTGAGATGTATGTGGCAGCTCTCTCCTCCACACATTTTGTGGGGTCTTTGGAAGGAAAGAAACAACCGAATATTCAGGGATGTGTCCTTAAATCAAGACATTGTTTTTCAAAAAATTCAGAGTGCTATTCAGGAAAATATGGGAACTATGGAGGTCTCTTGTTACTCTAACAACTCCTTGGAGTCAAATATCTTAAGAGCATGGAATATGAAGATCACTGATGGTCATAATATCAATTATAATAAAAGGCTTGAAGTTAAATGGAAAATCCCTCCCCAACGTTGGCTCAAAATCAATTTTGATGGAGCAGCCAAAGGAAACCCAGGTCCCTCAGGCTATGGAGCTATTCTCAAAGACGACAGAGGCATTTGCAAAGGTATGATTGATGTCCCTATTGGCATTCAAACCAATCATAAAGCGGAAGCTATGGCAGCCCTTCAAGGCATTATTCTAGCCAAAAAATGGAACTGTCCCTATCTCTAGATAGAAGGGGATTCCAATAATATAATTGTCTCAATGGGACCTCAAAGCCCTCTTGGTCGATTCACAATATAATTTTTTCTACCATTGATATCATTAGAACCTTCAAAAAATGCCACATATCCCATATTTATCGAGAGGCCAACTGTTCTGCTGATTGGGCTGCAAACGTGGCGGTTAAGAATGAGACGATTACCATGTGGACAGGTGAGAGCGGTCTCCTCGAAGATGTCAGACAAATCATAATTAATGAAAGATATCGAAGTACCCCAAAGTCTCTTGATTGACAGGGCAATTATGATAAGTACTGAAGTAAGCACTCCGAGTTACTTCTATAATGAGGGAATTACTCATTATAATATCAAAGCCAGCAGAATGTGTGTTATAACCCATCAAATCATAATTGCTACGCATGCTTTCTGGGTTTTTGTTTTAACTTCGAAAAGCTTTCTTTTTCACTAGTTCTATAATCTAAACTTGACTGTGAGAAATGACACCATGGGCAGAAATAGAAGAAGATACGAGCCAAGCAGTTGCAAGGAGTGGAAACAAAAAGAAGAGGTGTGGGAAATTCTATAGAAGGGTGGTCTTTCGAGCTTCATTGAGAGACTCCATGGTCGGGATGGAAAGATAACTAGCTTCTTCTACAAAAATTGGAAGAAGGGCATGCTTAAAATGGGCGACCGATTGGTGGAAATTGACGAAGACTTAATAGCTAAAGCCACGGGGCTCAAAAGGGAGGGCTACAACTTCTATAGAGATAGGAAGGTCAGCTGGGAAGCCATTGAAAGGTACCCGGTCACAAAGAAAGAGAAGAAAAGACTGGTAAAGTTGAGTAAAACCTATTACCCGCCTAGGGCTTTTGCAAAACCCTGGCGGGAAATTCTCTTTGTTTTAATGAGGTATATAACGCTAGATGGTAGGTTTACGAAAGTGTATGGGTATCATTTTGTCCTCTTAAATCATTTTGGGCATAATGATAAGGTAAATTTCCCTTACTTCTTGCTCTGTTCTATGAATGCCTCCCTAAAAGCCTATAAAGAAAATCCTCGGGGTGATACTGCAATGCACCAGGGACTTATGGTCCTCATTTATGACCATTTAAAGGCCATTAAAATCAACCAAATGTAGCTCTCTGTGGATTCGGAAGATGATTTGTTTGATTCTAATTTCTTGGAGGAGGAGGAATCAGACAATGATTCCTCGAGTGATAATGAGGAAAGCTCTGACGACTCAGAGTATGAGAGTAGTAAGAAGAGGAAATCAAGATCCTCTTCTTCTAAGAGCAAAAAACCCCAAAGCAAACCCTTGATTAGTATTTCTTTGGAAGAAGAGTACTCTGATGTCCCTGAGGAGAAGAAGAACCCTAAGGGGGTGCTGAAGGAAAAAATTAAGAACCAAGCCCAGCCAAGGAAGAAGCAAAAGAAAATAGAGGAGACTGGCAAAGAACCGGAGGAGACCGGCAAGGAACCAGAAGAGGACAAGCGAAAAAGGGCTCTGGAAGCTGAACAAAGCCTGGATATGGAGACTATGGAGGAGACTCCTAGGGCAGCCGATACTATTTCTGCCCTCCATATCTCTAAAGATGAACAGACAACCCTTGGAAATGTGACTCCTTCTCCTAGTCCACCTCTCGAGGCCTTGAAGGGTTTTATGAAAACCATAGAATGGCTTATTGAGGGGAATAAGAAAACTGCGGATGAGTACAAAAAACTCTGCAACAGAGTCCTGATACTGGAGACTATTAACATTGGAGAGGGGAACACTATGGCCGATTATATCAAAGATCTGAAGAACACAATTGCTAAAGCGGAAGACATCAGAGATGCCTTTAATCCCCGGTTTGAGAAAATTGAAAAGGAGATACAGGATAGAAAGACCCTGGAGGAAACAAGTGAAAAAACGCTCTCAGACACAGTTGCCAAAGTGGACAAGATAGAGGAGTGCCTCAAGAACATTGCGGAGCAGAGCCTCGACATTCTGAAAATCTCAGCCAACAACACCCATACCCTCATAAGCAAACTTGATGACGAAAAGGAAACCCAGGAAATTGACCTGGATGCAGAAGGAACAGGGGAAGCCCAAGGTTCCAGAACCCATACCCGTGGAAAGAGGAAGGAAAAGAAAGTGAATAAGGACCTGGAGGAGCTTAAAGCAGTTGGGGCGACCTATGATGAGCTGGTGACTAAGGTAGAGGATCTACTTAAGAAAATTACTATGTAGTGTCTCTTTGGGTTCTTTGCTGTTTTTTGTTGTTTAGCTATTTTTTCTGTTCACTGGTCTTTTGACCAGTCGCTCTATATGTGGACTCTATTTTCTTAGCTTTCTTTATAACTATGTTGTAATGGTTTCGGGTCCTTAAAACCTATTTTTCAATTAATCAGAACTATAGAGGTAAATATTGTGATGTATCATTGCTAGTGGTAGCATAAATAATATTGCTTTAGAAGTGATGGTTAATAAATTACAATTACAAAGGAGGATTCATCCACATCCATATCAAATTGCATATTTGTAGAAAGACCATAGAGCTTTGGTCAATGAGAAATTATCATTAAAGTTTAAGATTGGGAACTACTATGATGAGGTACTATGTGACATCATGCCTATGGATGCATGATAATTTTTACTAGGGAGGCCTTGGTAATTTGGTCAATGTGATGTCCATAATGGTCATGATAACACATATTTTGTAACAAAGTATGCAATTATTCACAAGTTGAAGGCATTGAAGGAGGTGGGAGAAAAGGTGTGTAGTAATGCACGAGTTTTTTTGGTTGATGATAGGAATTTTTTGGATGGTATGAAGTGTGATCATGTGTGTTTTGTGTTGATTCTTAGAGTCAACAAAGAAGAAGAAGAAGAAGAAGAAGAAGAAGAAGAAAATGTACACAAAGGTTTTCCACCAATGAGGAAGATTAGTCACTAGATAGGTTGATATTGGGAGATAGTTTACTAAATATGGTATCCTATAAAATGACTCCTACAAAGAATGAGTAGATGAATAGACAAGTTTGAGAGTTGATGGAAAAATGATTGATATGAGAGAGCCTTAGTCCACTCATGATACTTGTAGTACTAAAACCAAAGAAATATGGAGAGTGGAGAATGTGTACAACATCTTGAGCCATTAATAAGATTACAATAAAGTAAAAATTTCATTGCCACTTGGACAAATGATTTTATGAATTGCTTGAGTGGAGCCAAGCACTTCATAGAAATTGACTTGAAGAGGGCATATCACCAAATCTGGATAAAAAGAAAATGAATGGAAGACAACATTTTGAACCAAGGAGAGAATGAATGAGTGCATAGTAATGCCATTTTGTCTAACTAGTGCACCAAGAATATTCATGCAACTCATGAATGAAGTATTGAAAGAATTTTTGGGTAAATTTGTCATTTTTTATTTGGATGACATTTTTATTTTAAATAAGAATTTGGAGGAGCACCTAATGCATATTCGTAGAGTTTTTGAGAATTTAAGGGAAGAGAAGTTATTCATTAACCTAGGGAAATACAATTTTGTTAAGGAATTTGTATATCTTGGATTTTTTGTCTCGATGGACCTAGAGAAAGCAGAGGCTATCATTGGGTGGCCAAAAACGTTTTATCTATATATTAATCATCAAGCTTTATAATATCTTAATACTCAAGGAAAGTTGAATAGAAGGCACTTAAAAATGGTTAAGTTTTTGTAGAGTTATACTTTTGTTTTGAAACGTAAGAGTGGAAAGTAAAACATAGATGTTGATGCCTTAAGAAAAAGGGAATTTTTTTAATATAGATAAAGATAGAGGTCATTGGGTTCAATAAATTCAAAAGTTTGTATCTTGAAGATCTATACTTTTAGAGGCTTCAAAGGATTGTTTGGAATGCGTTGCTTTGGATAGGACAATTTGGTTTGATTTCATAAACCAAGAAGGTATTTTTTTGAAGGAAGTTAGTTCTGCATTTTGAGGAGTTTAATGAGAGAGAAATTAAGGAAAAATAGAGTGGAGGGTTGGTTGAGAACTTTGGTTAAGATAAGACTAATTTTGTTGTTAGTGAGAATTATTACTGGCCATAGTTGCAGCAAGATGTGAAGAAGTTTGTATAATGGTTTAGAGTACATTTGATGGCCAAAGGAGTAAGTTAGAATGCTAATCTATATCAGTGCCATTACCTATTCTAGAGAGGTCATGAGAAGATATTATCATTGACTATATTCTTGGTTCAAGTCAAGGACACAAAAGGGACATGATTCCATATTTGTGGTCATTGACAGATTCTTGAAGATGACACATTCAATTCCATGTCAGAAGACTAACAATGTTTTTCACATTGTATAGTTATTTTTTTAGAGAAGTGGTTACACTGCATGGTCTACCTAAGAGTATAGTTTCTAGTTTCTAATCAACATAACAAATTTGTAGGGTATTTTCTAAGAATATTATAAAAGAATATAAAGATTGATTTGAATTTTGGTTTAGCACATTATCCATAGATTGGTAGATAGAGGTGGTAAATAGGAGTTTGGCTAGCATATTGAGGTTCTTAGTAGGAGATAATCCCAAGTAGCATGCTATGATTTTACCACAAGAAGAGTTTTCATACATAAATTTTTTCAATAAGAGTACTTGTGAATCCCCATTCCAAATTGTATATGGGAGTAGTTCAAATAATGCTTCCGAGTTGAGAAAGATCAATAAAGGAGAACATAGCAGTGATGAGGTGGAAGATTTTCTAGAGCATCTAATGAACTTGTACGAAGAGGTAATAAACCATATTAATAATATGAATTATCTATACAAGGCTAATGAAAATTAGAAGTGGAAATTTAAGGAATTGCAATTTGGAGATGAATTCATAGTTCACCTAGGGAAAGAAAGGTTCCCTATGGGAACATATAATAATTTTACAATAAAGAAATTTGGATCTCATAGGATCCTAAAGAAGCATGATTCAAGAAATGATTATGAGGTAAAGTTGCCAAGTGAAATGAACATAACTACTCTATTCAACATTTTTTATTTGAAAAAGTGTCATGACAAAGACATGGATGATGGAACGATAAAAGAACAATGGAATATCTTGGCGTATACTTTGGAAAAGTAAGAGATACAAGACATCTTGGAGTCATGTGGGGAGAAGTATAAGAAACATTTAATATGAAAAATAACTGGTTAAGTGGAAAGAAAGGCTTTTTGAAGATTTATTATGGGTATCCAAGACAAAGGTTCATTATTTTGGTTTCCCCCAAAACACATGAGATCCGACAAGGTCACATCTGAAATTACCTTGGATGTTTGATGTAGGAGAATCTAGGGTGTAAGAGAATTGTGCATCAACAAAAAATAAATATTTTTTTCTACTTTTGTTTGGTGAATAAGGGCTAAAATTAGTAAATTTCTATTTTTAGTAAGTTTGCATATGAATGCCTAGAAAATTTTCCCCAAAGCTTCAAGTTAATAAACTTCAAATTGTAGGTGATTTTTGAGCCAAGATTAGTTCTAGAATGGTATATATTAATAATTTAAATTTTTGGCATCTTGATATAATTATTTAGATTGATATTTGAGGCCTTAAACAACCTTCTTTTGACTCAAAACATGGCCAAAATATGAGCATTTTATTTTTAAAAATGGACTCAATTAGGTGCCGAAATCAAAATTTATGACTCTCAAAATTTATATTAAAATTAGAATTTTTATTGGGAAAGATAAAGGGATAGTTAGATTTGAGTGTCGCAGAACACTCCAAGTACTTTAGTTTTTTTGAAAATAACTCAATCTATCATCTAAATCAAATTTTATGGCTTTGAAAAGTTGTACTAAAGTTAGAAAATTTTATTGGATGAGAAAAGGGATAGTTGGATTCATATGGCACCCAAATGGGAGTCACTATTCTGTGACATACAAAAAAATTATATTAATTTGTCGCAAATGGAAGGAAGTTCATTCAAGATAAGGAGATTATTGAAGTTGCTACTTTCAACATAGGGTTAGGTCTTGTTATTTTTGTGGTCATTAAACTAATTTGTTCACTTACATGTTTAATCTTCCTACTTATATTGCAACCCATATTGTTGTAATAGAGGTCTAATATCTGTGATAGTTGTATCATAGGTTTACTACTTGTATTGATAAAAAAAAAAAAAAAGCTGCATACTTCATGGTCTTGAAGTTTTTGTTGTTTATGTAGCAATATGTTTGAGAGGGAGTATCCTTCATAAAAAAATCATCAAATTATTATTACAATAATACTAAGAAATATAGTAAGAGGAAACCATAAGATATTTTTAAAAATATTTCTACACTTAAAAATGAATATCTACAAATGACTAAGGGTACATTCATTTATAGATATTTGGTAAAATCAACTATTTTGGTTTTAAAAAGTATGATACTGAATAGGTGAACAAAATTGTAAGAGCTGAAAAATTAGATAAACCTTAGTTCTTGCAATCACATGTAAGTAGAGAAATAACTGGCCTTTATAAATACTGAACTTATATATAATGGTTCATTTGATATCTAAATTGTTGGCGGACTATGTTAGATGGGTGAACTAGTGAATGTTGATCTCCTTGTGGATAATTAGATGTAATTTTCCTATGCTTTGTATATTGGTTAAGGGTTTAGGGTCCTACCTTGAACCCATCATAAGAATATCTTTCATTATTGTTATAGACTTATCTTTCAAGACAAAACCTTGATACATTATGGTCCTGAGACTATTTGACATATGATCTTCATGAAAACTAGTGGATATGATGTATTCCACATTATGCTTGATTTCAATACTTATACTTGATGTTGTAATCTTCTGATGCATGCTTATTATGTGAATTGTTGGGAAAAGTATTTTAACTATGTTAAGAAATCATCTTACCTTGCAGTGCATTTTTTGATGCTATGTGTTTGATGTGTATATCCTTGTGTGCATATATATGCATACTGTTTTGGATCAACTAATGTGTGAATTGAGATGTGCAAGATATTAATCCATGTGACCATGGAAATACATGAGAGATCTAGGGCCAAACCTATGTGCGATTGTGAGGCCAAGGTTTGTCTTTTTGGAGAGACAACACCTCGTTTGTAATGTGTTTGTTTTCATATAAGTGAATGCATGTGTGTGTGTTCAATTTGTTGAATAGTTAATTTATTTCACCTTGAAAGGGCATGTCCAGTGTATTTTGACGTGTTGTATTTTATGGTGTCACTTGACATTGGTAATGTGATGTGAGTTGGCATGTGACATGTCCTTGAGAGGGAAATGTGAGAACCAATGTATTTTCAAACCTCATTTAGTTTTCCCAAAAGACAACTTGATTAGGGAGCCCTTAGAATGGTCAAATCAAGTTTGACCCGTAGGTAAACTTTAGGTGGGTTTTTGAGGGGTCAAACTAACTCCTATAGTTGAGGTTAAGTCATCTTTGAAGGCCCACTTGATATACCTATGGGTAAGGGATCTTTTTGAGCATAGAACCACTGACATGTGATTGCCAAGTCACTTCAAAAGTGACCTTTTCTTTATGCACAGAAATCAGCTTTTAGAAGATTGAGTTTGGGAAAGACAACCTTCTATTCTTGTGTTTGTATGCACTTCTTCCACCTTACACCTACCTTTCTAGTTCCTCTTTTAGAAAGTTGTAAGTGGGTTGGGAAGACCAACCAATGATCTTGGACCATCTTCTTCTAAGGAGATTGAAATATGTGAGAAGAGTCCTACTTAGGATGGGAGAAATTCTGAACTTACATTTATTACCCACTCTCCAATCTTGGAGATCAAGCGTTTTGAAGGATTTGAATTTTAAAAGAAAAATTTAGCTAAGGGAAGGAAGCTTGTAGCTGGTGGGAGGTTTGATTTGCTTGGGTTAAAAGCTCTTCATCAAATCTTCACCACCAGATTCCATTTGTAGGAGTTGAGGTTGGTGCATGTCACCTTAAAATTTAAATGTGTTTTTTTGTTGTTTTATGTCTAAATCTGCAAGTTTGTAAGTGTATTTGTGTGTGATTCATGAGTTTGAGTTATTGTGATTTGGATGTGTTGTTGCATATTTTTGTATGCATTTCATGTGGTTGTATTTTTATGGGAGTTAAGACCGCACACACCCTTGGGAGGGAAGAGTAGTCTTGTGGTGAAGGGAGTTTGATAGTCTTAGGGTGTAGAGCTCTCTTCGGAGAAGAGAGGGAAACTTGGATCTGGGATCCTTGCTGCTTTTTTTTTTTCTATAAATTTGGGGGCCATAAGGAGGAATTGGCATTGTTGCCTTTGGGGGTCATAAGGGGTTTTTATTTGGGTCATGAGAGAGAGAGAGAGAGAGAGAGAGAGAGAGAGAGAGAGAGAGAGAGAGAGAGAGAGAGAGAGAGAGAGAGAGAGAGAGAGAGAGAGAGAGAGAGATTGTGGTTTATGATGAAATTTAATGGTTTATGTTATGGGGGCATTTGTTGCTCATTTCTATGGAAAATCTCCCCTTTGATTTGGTCCACCTTTGCCCTTATATTTCAAGTCATATTTGACTTTGTGCAAGCTTGGGAAGATGGGAGTTTTGTGTTAAATCTATATGTGGTTGAAATTTGTTTTTATGTGTAAGCATGGTTGTAATTTGTTTGGTACCTAGATCTCCCTAGCTCGGGGGTGGCCTCTTGTAGGCCTAGGTTGGGAGGTGAGCCTCCATGGGCACAACCAAAGGAGTTATTTCATTTACAGGTCTGCATATTGTATGTATGAGATGAAAGAAGGAAATTCTTCTATGTGGCTGATTGAGGAATGCTTCTAGTTGCAACTTCAAGATTATTTCAGTTTAAGCTATATTCCAAGTGTTTAATGAAATCTGAAAAAATATTATAAAAGGGAAAGAAACAAATGTATTTTATTTTCCTACTATGGAGTTTCAAAAAGAAAATGTATGTGAAATAAATGTAATTATTTCTTTAATTGTATGCATTTAGTAGCAAAAATGAAAAAAAAAAATATACAAGAAATGTGTAGTATTTCTATTATAAATCTGAATGAGTAAATACTAAGTTGGAAAAGATTTACTTTCCTTTAAATGGAAATGAGTGGTGGTTTTCAGATTTGAGTTAATAAAACCTTGTCATCTCTAAACTAGTGTTGTATTATGTGCATTCTATTTAACTCCCATGGTTAGTCTTCTTCCTAAATGATTATTTCAAATGTCAACTTGAAAGGGAAAAAGAGATGGTATCTAAATCTGCATTTTCCATTTAAGTTTATATGAGTGTTAGCATTGGGATTAATTCTTAATCAAATCTGATTCTCAACCTAGGTAGTGTTCTGTATTTTATTAGATAAAAGAAAATTTATTCTTACAAAAAAAATATAGGAAAAGTTACATTCTATTTTCTGCTTTTACATTTATAACAGTGTAGAAAAATAGCTTGCTATGGAAAAAGATATAGAAGTTAGATTAAATCTAAGATTAAAAGAAAGGCTAATACAATAAAAGGAAAAATGATCTTTATAATCTCCTGTTTTACATTCTATGATATTTAGTGAGAATCTGGGAAAAAAAAAAAACCAAAAAAAAACCATTAGAATTTAACAAAACATTAGGATCAAAAGGAAATTATGTGAGAACTTAGTTTTCAAGCTCTCTATTTTATTTTTCTTTGAGATTTGAAAGGAGGAAGGATCTCCATAGAAGGGAGTCCTCCTCTCTTTCTCATTCCCTTTTTTTATAACCCTTAGTAAATCATACATTGAACCAACATTAAACCAAAAAAAAAAGATAGCTAAGAAACCTTCAGCTATTATAAAAGATAAGAGATTAAACCTGCAACATGTTAATCAAAGAATTAGATTGGTAAAGCTCATCGAACTAGCTGAATAAACACACATATGCATACATACATATATATGTGTATACATATGTATACATACATATATATATATATGTATACATACATACATATACATATACATATACATATACATATCTACATATATACATACATATATATATGTATGTATATATATATACATACATATATATATATGTATGTATATATATATACATCTATGTATATATATATACATACATATATATATGTATGTATATATGTATATTCATATACATATATATACATACATATATATATATATATATATTCATATACATATATACACACATATATATATATATACATACATATACATATGTTAAAAGATAAGAGATTAAACCTGCAACATGTTAATCAAAGAATTAGATTGGTAAAGCTCATCGAACTAGCTGAATAAACACACATATGCATACATACATATATTTGTGTATACATATGTATACATACATATATATATATGTATACATACATACATATACATATACATATACATATACATATACATATACATATACATATCTACATATATACATACATATATATATATGTATGTATATATATATATATGTATGTATATATATATATATATATATGTATGTATATATATATACATCTATGTATATATATATATATACATACATATATATATGTATGTATATATGTATATTCATATACATATATATACATACATATATATATATATTCATATACATATATACACACACATATATATATATATACATATGTACATATGTATATGTATGTATATATATACATATGTACATATATATATACATATGTATATATATAATCCCACCCTTGTGGGGATCGACACCACCGGGGGGACCGCGACTCACACAGTGCGCTGCAACCCACCAGTGATCGCGAACCACATAGGCATGACCCCCCTATAAAACCACCCCTGCGCATGCATCCCACCATGAAACAATCCATCGCCTCCCTATTCGGCCCTCCCTACACAAAAAAAGAAGGTAAGAAAAAAATAAAGATAAGTTAGGGCATAAATAAAAAGAGGGTCATAGAGAATGATTTAAAACTCTAGGGTTGTAATATTAAATAATAGATTAGTACATTAGAGTAAGGGGAGGAGGAGAATGCAAATTAAAAAAGAAGAAAGAGATTTAAATTTCAAAAGGGTTGTTCCCTTGGATATATCTATATGTATATATTTGCATACACCAGGGGTATGTAAATAAATACATATAACTATATACATTGAATAAAGAATTTAAATAGATTAAAAGGGGTGTATTTTATACACCATTCTTTTGGAGAAGAAAATTATATGTATGTTTATATACACATATAAGTATACACATTTATAAAGGAATAAGTTGAAAACTTATACCCCATTTTCATATATTTTAATTAGTTATTTAATGAGGAAGGATCAATAATGTCGGTAGATAAATAGATTGGACTAATAGATTAATATTAATATAAAGGATTTATATGTTAATATGGTAAGGTGGTGATTACACTTAATAATAAACTTAATAAACGACAATGCTATAGGGGCATTATATAAGTTATTTAAGTAACTTAAAATGAAAGTTGAAAAAAATCATAACTAAGGAATACATTTAACAATAAAGTTACAATTGTATTTGATGCTCTGCAAAAAGGATTAGAAAATCTGTTTGATGGCAACACACACAAGAGCACAAGAAACAAACGTTAGTGTTAACAACAAAAGATTATCCTAAACAGGCATATCAAGAGAGATATTAAGCATGAAATAGAAAGCATATAAACATAGAATAAAATAGCTAATCAAGATGCTCATAGTTGCTCCTCCCTTGTTCCTCTCCTCTCCAAGTCCCAAATGAGTGTAGCTCTCAGCTTTTAGCACTAGCCATGGATGCCATATGGAGATTCAAGATGGTTGAATATGATAAGCAAATGCTATGCAAGTGTAGATAGTGATGCTATGAAAAAGCTCTATGCTAATACCAGTATAACAACAATACTCTAATGCTTCTCTTTTTTGCTTGAGGAGAAGGGTTCTATTTATAGAAGAAATGGGGAAATGAAGGGTTAAGATTGAGCAATCTTAACAAGGGTTAGGATTGAAAGATATTCAATCCATGTGAGACTTTCAACCCAATCCCATGTTGACAAGTGTCACCATGAGGAGGCTTGAGAGGAGTGATAAGGAGCATTAAATGCTTGAGGGGACATGATGGTTACCCTAGTCAAAGAAATAAATGTTTTGAAGAGACATATGGGTTACATGAGGGTTAAGTTAGGGGTCAAAGTCCTTAACCATGGGTGCAAGTGGAATTAACCATTAATGGTCGTGTAAGAGCCATAAGTGGTTTGGAAGACTTTAGAGGTTAATTTGTTGAACACACAAAGCATTAATTGATTTTCAAAGACTTTGGAGTCTTTGAGAAGTGACTCCAATTTGCTTAGGAATGTGACAATATTTAGGGGATGGATTAGGTTAATTAGGAAAGGTTTAGAAGAATTTAGAAGGGGTTTAGGCATGCAAGTGGATTTTGTAGGAAAATGCAAGTGGGAAAAATTTTGGTATTTTCAATTAAAATAAAATCATTTATTTCAATTAAATGGTGTAATTTGCATTTGGATAAATATTCAAATAAATATTAATTTATTTAAATGAGAAAAAGGAAGATAAAGCATTAAAATGCTTGAAGACTTTGAGGGAAACCATTAAAGGCTTGAAGACTTTAAGGAAAACCATTAAAGTCTTAAGAAAACTTTAAGGGAAGCCATTAAGTTTGAAGACTTTAAAGCCATCAAGTTTGAAGACTTTAAGGGAAACCATTAAAGGTTTCAAGTGGGTGAGGATAAATAGGATTTTAAATAAATAATTTATTTAAAATAGTTGTGCAACTTGCTTTTGTAGGAAAATACAAGTGGGTGGAGGATAAAGGTGATTTAAATAAATTATTTATTTAAAATAATTGTGCAACTTGCATTTGTAGGAAAATGCAAGTGGGTGGAGGATAAAGGTGATTTAAATAAATAATTTATTTAAAATAATTGTGCAACTTGCATTTGTAGGAAAATGCAAGTGGGTAGAGGGTAAAGGTGATTTAAATAAATGTTAATTTATTTAAATGTGCAACTTGCATTTGTAGGAAAATACAAGTGGGTGGAGGATAAAGGCGATTTAAATAAATGATTTATTTATTTAAATGTGAGAGGTGGGATTTTGGGGGATTTAAATAAATATTCATTTATTTAAATGTGAGAGAATATTTAATTAAATAAATATGATTTATTTATTTAATTAAGTGGACAGATTTTGTTAAGTGAATTAAATCAAATAAATTGAATAATTTATTTAATTAATAGGAGAAGAGGGTTAAGATGAATTAATTAAATATTAATTTAATTAATTATTAATTGATGGTTAAATAATCAAATAAATACTAAATATTCATTTTAATTAAGTGGACAGATTTATGTGATTATAGTATTATTTGAGTTATATTAATTAACTCTAAATGAAAATGGGTTTAAATAATTATTTTAAGGGGAATTGAATTATAACCCTTTGGAAAATTATATTTAAAGTGAATGGAGCTATATCAAGCACTTAGTTGAGAATTAATAAATAATTTAAGTAACCAAAATAAAGTATCATTGTCAAACTCTAGGGATGGTATCTTTAATTTGTTTCAAGGAACTAGCCCTAATGAGTGTAATGTAATGCAATGACTTAAAGGGTTAAGTTTACCCCACATAGTCAATGTACGTTGCAAGTTGCCATTTTAATTATAATTTTAATAAATCATTTATTTTTTCACATTGAAGATCACTTAAGTTGACACTAGAATAATCAAGTTAGTAAGATTAAGTGATCAACCACTTCTTCACATAACGTAAATCACAAGCAATTGTCTTTTAAAAAATTAAAATATTGTTGTGTTTTTGCCCTAAAGTTTGGGTATGACAACTTTGATAACATTCAAATTTATTGTGACCAAATGGTAGTAAAAATTATTACATTTCTAGCAATATATGAAGAAATTTTTCTTACAAGTGTAAAATTATAGAAAACCAATAGTCTTTATCTAGTAGACAAAAAGTCAAAAAGTAATATTATTTTAAATGTAGTCTCCCATATATTATTGACTTTTTAAATGCTCCAGGCTTAGGGTCCTAGTGAAATAGTGGGTTTAGAAGTAATACCCCTTCAATTGGGAAATGCCCCTAAATGGAGGTTAAGAGGGGAAATCCTACCCAAATAAAAAATTTCAAATCTCTTGGTCATTAAGGAAAAGAGAAAAAAAGTAGCTTAAAATTCCCAAAAATAATGTTCACAAAGGAGGAAACCATTAATGATGTTTAATGTTACTTGACGATCTCTGCTAACAAAGAGAATAAAATAGGTAAGTAGAAACAACAACATCAAAAACCTTGATAGGAATATTGCTATCATTGAAGAAACCATCTATGTTATTAGATATAAGAGAGACTAATGACACACAAGAATACAAATTTCATAAAGGGAGCATGTAAGAGAACTTATATCTTAGATGTAGGAGAGTTCAACAATTCACACGCCTCAAGTTAAAATGATTTATCAAACCAAGATAGGATCTCAAGAATTCATCCCCAAAGGTATTAGTCTGTGTTATTAGATCGAGGAGAGAACAATGGCTAGTGAACCTCTTGAATTCTAAATAGGAAGAGGTCCCAAAAGGGGATATAAAAAGTAATAAAGGATATTTTGAATCTACCAAAGAATGATTACAAATGCACCATAAAAGATAAATCTAACAAAAATCCAATTATTATAAAGAAATATGGATAGTGAAAGAAACTCAAAAGGCTTGTGATGAATATAAAGATATCTAAAAGAGGAGCACAAGACTAAAAAATATTCTTTTTAAAATGTGATGCAAAGAACTAACACAATGAGTTATTTTCTATGGAGATACTTATAAGTGTGGCCATGTGCATTTAAGGGATGCACTATAGTACTAAGGAACTTCAATAAATATAATCCTAAACACACCCAAAAAGATCTTCCATGCCATAAAACTAGAGAGAAGTCCACCTAGAAAGAACAAAATGCATAAAAAAGTGGGTTGTAAGGAGGAACATGGCATTCAGTTATTTTCCCACAAATAGGGAAAAAAGGTTATGTCATCCAACAAAAGGAGGCCCACTTGAGAAATTCTAGCAAATGAAAGAAAGGAAAGGTAAAATATGTACACATTTATATATATAAGATGTACAACATCTTAACTTACAAGGAAAAATATAGCTACCAAAATATCGAACAAAGTCATTAATGAGAAGGTAGAACTAGCTACCTTTTCTAATTAATAAATGATGAAAAATGAGCCTAGAAGCTTGCATACACAACATGAGTAAATGCATGGAAAAAATATTAGGTACCAAATTTCTTTGTTGCTTTGTTATTTGATTACATGACCTACCCTTGTCTAACCTATTATTCATTTATTATATATAAGGCCTCATCAAACTTGAGTGTAACCATCTACAAATCTAGAAAAATGAGTAGATCACATGATACAAAAATGTTGGGCTTCTTATTACATGAAAAATTGAAAGGACTTGCCAATAATGGATTGAAATGCACAAGGGTCCCCTAAACTATTAGAAATATCCTAAATGGGAGGATGTACTATTGTTGTTACCCAAATTTGAGAGCATTCATAGTTGCAAATATTATTTTGTAGAGTTGTGGTTGCTTTCCTCTTCAATGTTGATACTCGTAGATGCATCTTCAAAGGCATTGGTCAATAAAAACCCCTCAAAAGGAGGTTGTAGTTGTCCATTTTCACTTTTAGTATCTAATAAAGAGGGCGACTTTCCAACATCAATAAATGATGTAGTCACACTTTTACCAAAGCTATCCAAATCTAGATCCTCTTCACACATTGTTAACTAAAAATATTTGATGGGACAATAGAAAATTGAGAGTTTATCTCTTGAATGTATATCCAAATGTAGAGCATCATTGGTGTACCTCAAATGCTAATTTCTTTCCAGTCAGATCTACAATATTTGTAAGCACGTCCTTATGTGGGTATGACCACATAATATTACTCAAAAACATTCCTTTTATAAACATGACCTCATTTTTCCACTCCAAAGCATTCCTTAACTCATATACCCTAGCAAGTAGAGCTTCATTATATCCCTTTATTACCATGCTTTCATTTAGCCATTACATTTCAATAAGTATTTCAAATCGATTTTTTTTAATTCCATATGATTTTTTGGATTTCTTAATGTTACATTCTTCTTTTGAATGAAGTTTGTTATACCACCTACAAAATATTCATGGGTAAGATACAAATGGATTTTTCATTTGGCAAATAATGATAATATATTTACCAAAAACCATAGTTTAAGTGAAGTAGGTATGATAGTTTGCTTCTAAAAGTATATTCCTCAATATTTACAAGAAAAATATTAGTCTATCACAAAGTTTTTAAGGGTTTCATTAAAGAAATACCTAAAAAATTAAATATTTGTGTGAGCTTGAAGAATGAAGTCTTGCTAGGAATGTCAAAAAATTATTGTCTTATCCAAATGAACACATTAGGCCTAGCTTTAGATGTGAGATTTGGGGATTACGATAATATATAATGTCCCCACACATAAATTTCAAGCATGTAAGAAATATCTAAATAAGTTTGAATTCCTAACTAAAATAAATGCTTGCAGAGAAATGGGTTAGATAAGGCACACATTTAGGTGAGACAAGGTGTGGAAAAAGTTAAAAGAGGGATGATGAGCAAGAAAAGTGACCAATCAACTCTCCTTATCCAAGATCAATAAATGTATCAAATATGAAAATGCAATTCTTATGGTGGGGCTACCTCAACTTACTTTACTCAAACCTACATACATATAGAATGCAATTTAAATACATCTACAAAATATGTGCATTCAAATATATAGACATAATTATTTCATCCAAGGGACATAAGAAAATAAATGCAAACACATTCATGAAATCAAAACTAAGGGACACTTTGTAGGATGAGATATAAATATAAAGGAAAAAAAACATTTACATTCATTAAGAGATAAAATATCTTCACAAGTGAGGAAAGTCTTCAACATGTAAAATCTTAAAAATAAATATTAATCACTCTCTATCATTGATCAGACAAAGTAATCCTATCCTAAAAATGAACATCCCTTTTAGATAACTTTCCCCACATGCCTCACATTGTAGGATGAAGCTTTACAATAAATATTTGAAGGAAGCCACAACAAATGATAAGTTTAATAATATGTCAATTCTTCAAAGGGAATTTAATAAAAAAATGGGTATTTTATTAAAAGTTGAAGGTAGTGAAAAGTATGAAATCCCTAGCTCTTTCATTATGTCACTTTGTAATCCATTTAATATTGTTCAAGTCCTAATATATCAATATTATTGTATTACATTATTGTCATTTATTTATGTATTTTCTAACTACGTTTCTTGGTGTTTCTTCTAAAATTTTATTATAACCATTGAATCAACAAATGGTGTTTGAATAAGAAGAAAGAAAGGAAGGACACTGACTTCTTTTTCCTAGTAGAGAAAGCTCCAATAAAGTTTTTTTGCACCATCAAGATTTCTATTTGTAAATGCAAGTACATACAAACATTTATTATAGGTACAAAAGATCCAACAAAGTTCAAAGTTGCACAAGAAGTTCAAGGACAAACCATTTGGATTAAAATTATAGATATGAAGATTAGGATTATAGATCTAAGATTGATCTAGGATTAGCATACCTATATTTAGAAAAATCTATTTAGATGATGTTGAGAGATATCATTTTGAAAGTGTCTATTTTATTTTGTATTGATTATTTTATTTAACCTAAATTAAAACCTAATTAAACCTAATCTTAATTTTATATAATAATAAAAATAGCTTAAAATATTGAACTAGCATATGAACATTTATATTGCCAAAGAGAAGTCTGCTATGTTGGCCATGGCAAAGAACAAGACTCAGCCAAATGTTAGATGAAACTATAGGAAATATCATTGTTCGACTCCTCCTAGAAATACTTGCATTTATATTCACAAAGCCTTTCATTTGCAAAATGCATATCATCTACTTTTGTCATACATTCCCATGACAACTGGGCATCAATATAGATTCATGGTAGGTTTTCGAAGAAAGAAGAAGCAGAACCAAACACAAGCTTATTACAAAGCCTTAAAATTTAATGTTTGAGAAGTTGCACCATTTCCACAAAGTTATACTCTTGCTTATCAGAGATAATGGACATCACATCACCCTAAATACATTGCAAGGAAGGATTACCACAATTGCATTGAAATTTTAAGTATACTCAAGCATACAAAAGAGTACTTTCTCTCTAACAAGGAGCAATGAAAATGAACATGTGTTGTTTAAATGAGACTAAACAAAGGTAGAGGAAGATGGGTCGTAAACAAAATTTCTATCGTATTAATTTTACATGAAACAAAATCCCAATTCTTGCACGAAATAAATTACCCACAATTACATAATAGCTTTGGTATTTGGGTCTAGAAATTGATAGTCTGGCTTGTTTCTTTTTATTCACTCATTTGATTTCTACTATTTTGTATTCAAAACCTTGATGATTCATATATAGCGGAAAACAAATAGGCTATGGTCTAGTGTGTTACCAAACATATGTCCTGCCTTTTCATAACCGCCAATCTAATCATCACTAAAAACGTCAATTTTATTGTCGGGGTTATTATTTACACAAAATTTTCCTTCATGCCATGGCGTAAGAATGGTTGTGTCTATTCTCGCTCCAAAATGATCGAATCTGTCAGACTAACAAGACGTGTTATGCATTCTCAGCCATCAGATAGAAAATCTACGATTAAAAATCACGACTAACATCACGTGTTAGTTGCACGTACCACTTTTTGGAGCTAGAATAAACGTGTCCTGTAAGAACACCTCTCATCATAATCACATGAATTTCTATACTTCATAGAGTATAGTCATCTTAGTTTGCTTCTTTTAAATCCAAGCTCAAATTATAGGTACCAATATTTTGTCATGATCAAATTAGTCTTTGTCTCTCCTACATAAAGATATGCTAATATTTTAATTATTTCATTTATATTTCAATTTTAGTTTGGATACATGTTTAAAAATCCAGTTCTAATTTATTTAGGGTTTTGAATTGAGTTAAATTTATATAGAAGCCATCATGGATCACAAAATGTATGAGAAACATAAATATGAATAATAAACTGAATGTAGTATAGATATTGGTTTATAAACAAACAACAAACAAGAAAAAAGTTGCTAGGGCCACAATCATGATAGTGATGTAGTTATGACCACCATTGTGATAGTGTCCACTAACAATGAGCAATCAAAATTTAGAATTTTAACTAAAAACCCAATATTTGAACTTTTTGTGTCTAAAAGAATTCTTCTAGGACTTAAGAAGACCCTGTTGCTCAAAAAAAAAATAAAAAGGGTTGGCCCTTGAGTTTAAAACTTGCTTTTTGGTAATTTGAAGATAGGAGAAATATTTTTTGAGATAGCAAGGCCATTGCCCACTATTGTAAAACATGGTTTTCAATACATTCCTAGTTTATAAGATAAAATCTAATTTTATTAAATAGTTAAATTATTTTTTCTCACAATGTTTCTTTCTAGAAAATAAATCATTATCTTTTTTTAATAAAATTGGTGATTCTTGAATTATGATTAAAGAGCTTAAAAATCATTCTTGGTATCAAATTGATTTAATTCTTGTGGGCTTTTAGAATTTTTTGTATGGCAGCGATAACAAGATCTCAAAAGATAACCAGGAGAGAGCAAGTAAACTTAAAGGCCACATGACAAGCATCACCCAAAATCAACAATGTTTTGGACAACAACAAGAGCATTTGGCTAGAGGACTTGTTTTTTAAAAATAAACTCTCTCATTCCTATTACCACATGTTTGTCACTTGTTGCAAGGATTCATGGTTCCTCTAAGTCTAGTGTTATAGTTTCCTCAATTGTTGGTGTGCATTATGTTGCATGTGTTGTTAGTCTTTGGGTTATCTATTACCATTGTTTGATCTACTACTTGTGTGATTGATGTGTGTCTATTACATGATTCTCTGCTAATGATATTTCTTCTCTTGCTAGTGTATGATTTGTTGCAATCAAGGAATTTGATTTTGTTGTAGGTACATCATTTACTTTTGGGTTTAATGTCTCAATTGTTGTTGGTGTATTACCTTCTTTTGGTGATCTATATGCTATTACTATAACCCCTACTATGGTGCTCACAGCAAGAATTTGTTCACCTCATGCAAATGTTTCCATTTTCAATAGTGTGGCAAAGCCTCCTATTGGTTATTGAAGATTTTCTAATGTTGCAAGTTTGGGTGTTGGTGCTACTATCCCTTTAAAGGAGAAAATTTACCCCATGCTTTGTGTAAAATCCTCTTTGGTAGTGGTTTGTGGCAAGGATATGGTGGAAAATGAGGATTTCTATCAACATAGGTGCTAGTGTGTAGATTATACAATCTTTGGGATTATTTGTCAAACCTTCGTAATTGTTGTTGAATTCTTGGATGCCTGTAATGCCCCACCAAGAAACCCTAAAGGAAACAACTACAAACACTCGAAAAGAGTGCAAAATATACATTTTTTGAAATAATATAACTTTGCAATAGAAGTTGCACATGTAGAAGACTTAACTCAAACTCCTAAAGGGTTTTCCCAACGTGAATTACTTAATTAAACTAATTCTTACTTAAGATCAATTAATCCACTTAAGAAATATATTTAACCATTAAGAACTTAATTATACAAATCAATGAGTGTTTCATACTTGCATGAGTTAACACTAACATTTTCATACTTCATTTCATACTTGCAGGGATAACTTAGTATTACAATTGCAGGGATAACTTAGTATTACAATTGCAGGGATAACTTAGTATTACAATTGCACTTAATACATCAAGTCTCATAAAAGTTACATAATGGTTACATCAAATTACAACTGTCATTAAGGCATAAATATAACATATGATACAACCGACCACATAAGGGTCCAAGAGATACAAATATGTTCTGAGAAGAAAAGAAAGATCCAATTGGTACAACGAAATGAGTGAAACCAAGAGATACATCTGGAGCACCTGCACAACTAATCCCTCGCAAGAAGGCACAAACAAAATACCCAATGGAAAGTGGCACTACCACCTGACCATGTGGCCCAAAAAGGAACCACCCCTTTGTGCTAGGAGATAGTAATAAGGCACTCAAGAAAGCCACAACAAAGCATCACATGGTCTAACATGTACATCAGGTACTCACACAAGCATAAGCATACCAATAAGACTCCCACAAGAGTGCTCCAAGTAAAGCCAACACATGACTACACACTAGTGAACATAAGGGAAGAGTGTCATCGCATAGTTGGTATGGGTTATCCTGACAAGCCTCCATAGGCCCCGACCCCCATCCTGGGTTATCTTGGTAGCCTCTCATGAACCCTCGACCCCCATCAATGACTCATGCGGACCCAAAAAACCTTTCATGAAGACAAGGTAATCGGTTTGCCATTCTAGGCCTTCCCACTACATCCTAAGTCTTTACTAGCACTCAACCATAAGCAGGGCAAAATTAATCTTGATTAATGTTTGAAACTCAACCCCAGTTTATTAATTAAGTTATCACTTATTACTCAACTTCCAAGGGGTTATCTTGACAAACACTTTGGGCCCCCGCCCCCACTTAGAAGCCACTCTTCCTTATGACACTACACAACCTCCAAAGAACCCCAAGGTAATCACAAAAGCCAGCTAACACAAGGAGTTCAAGAAAACAACAACTGAAGAACAACTTGATTATACAAACCTTCTACCAAGGTTAAACCAATTGGAGGTGTGAAACTAACAACTGGTCTATTCACAAGACAAGACCAAAACCAAAAATAACGCAAGTACGACCACAATCAAAACGTACCCAAATCAACTTGCACGATAGACTTACATTCAACAACATGTCATCATGACACAAAAAATGACTCTTTCAAATCAACACCAAAAATCCACCAATCAGAGTAAATACTCAAAAGGGTACACTTGCACTCTAAACACGTTCATGTTAAGGAATCATAATGATTACTCAAAATATAATTAAAAGCTAATGTTCTCTAATTGCAACTCTTTCATGATAAGAACACCACAATAGGAAATAAAGCATAAAGATGGTCTAAGTAAACCCACACCCCAAATAGACTTGCACAATGCTTGATTTAAAACCATATGCCCTTAAAAATAATAACAACAACTCGTAGCCTAAATAAGCCATCATTTAAAACAAATATATAATCATTTCAATTTAAGCCAATTTGGCTATAACAAATACCATTTGCATTCAAATTTCAAGTTAATGAATATAATATTTAAAATACATTTGAAAACTAAATTCAATATTTAAATCTAATAGACCTTTTCATTTAAAAAACATATTAACTAAATTTAATTGATGGCTATCAATATAAATTTTATTTCCCCAAATTAAATTACAATTAAATCCCATCATCTTTAACATTCAATTGATATTTTCTAAATTCCAAAACTCTCTCTCACACACACACACACACACACACACACACACACACACACACACACATATATATATTTACTCAGCTGTTTAAAATTAATAATCTCATAATTTCCACTAAACATCATATCCCATTAAAAAAAATTAAAATTTACACACACACACACACACCTATATATTTTTAAATCGTAATTAATTAATATTGAATTGCAAACTTTCCATCGAATTGAATATTAACATCGAAATAATAATAATAATAAAACATTGAACAACGTTTTTTTCACGATGTGCAGACCACGCAGGGGAGGGTTTACCCACCCACCCCCACCCCAACCCACAACGTGGGGAAGAGAGGTGCCCACACTGTGGACGCCTAGCCCCCAAGGCTATGGAGGAAGGGGCGCGCACAACATGGATGTCTCTCCCCACTGTTGTGGGTAGAGGGGACATTGGGGAGAGGCATAAAAATAAACCCACTATATGATGACTTTTTAACAATAATTTAAATCAATCAACCTAGCATGCTTGCATTATTAATTTAACCATAAAAAGGTATCCATAACAATTTATCCCCATTTAATCTATAAACACAATTCACATAAAACAACACTAGAAGAATAAATAAAGTCACAAAATGCATAACACACAAAACTCAACTTAAACAAAACAGAGACATGACTCACATACCAACGTCGAAATAGTGGCCTACTTGGTGATTCGACGGGGTTGACAAAAGACTGAAGATGCTCACAAATAAGCAAGGCTAGGGTTAACATTAGGGTCTTAGAACCATCTCCTCCACTTCCATTAGGTTAATTAGGTACACTCAGACCTGTGGAGCCAGGTGGAGTCGATACCTTGTACTTGCAATTTCCTGCATCACCGAACTACACATACATATATATACAAACACAGTAAACACACTGGTGAAGGAGAATCGTGACTTTCTATGTCTCACCAAAATGAGTGATGGGAAATCATCTCCTCACACCCCATACACTTCCACACAAACATGACAACATATAAACAGAGCAACTCACATGTGAAGTAAATGTGTTAGTCCATCGTTTGTAACACATAAATAAACTTAACATTTCATCATTTATAAAATACAATGCATAAGCAGAGTTAACATCTACTTATTTAAAGAAATAACTCCTAGTCAATATCTACTCCTCAATGATAAATAATGCATAATCTTATTCACCAATCACACTTCAAAGTATCATGCTGAAATAAAACATCGCAATCACAATAAATCAACCATCCATGTAAGCCATTGAAAAGTCAACCTTGGTCAACGAGGTCAAAAAGGGTCTAATTAGGGTAGGGGTACTACAATGCCTCTCATAGTGGGCAATATTAATCTCTTCCCTTATGCTAAAGATTATCGGATCATTCATGGGTTGATATATTATGATATGTTTTGGTTCCTTCTTTCTCCTGGAGTGGACCAATCTAAGTATTTTAGGTCTGTGTGGCTTATTTTGTGTATTATTGCTTATTCTGCTTTGGTCAACCCTTGATTAGGATTTCAGTATTTAGAAAAAGGGTAATGCAGGTTCGAAAACAAGTTTGAACATTTTGATGGACGTATACAAGGGTGTGGAGATAGTTGCAGAGAAGATTTTGAAGTAGGAGAAGAGTCCGAAAAAGGAATAATAAAAGGAGAAGGTGAAAGAGGAAGAGAAGGATATGGAGCCTGGTGGAGAATCTTCTAAACCATTTAGAGATTCTGTTTCAGATTTGTTGAGCATATAGATACAATTTGAATTGATAATCACTTCTAAGGTACTCTAGGTACCTATATCTCAAGGTAAGATGGACCTTAATTGGTTGTCTCCTTTGCACATGCTTCATTTGGGTGATATACTTCACCACCTTGTACAAAAGAAATATATTAAATCACAAATACAAGGCTCATAAGTTATTAATGATGCAATGAAAGTCCTTCATGAAAGAATCTAGAGATTATTTTAGATGAGGGATTATCTAGTGAGGAACAACTATAGTTGCTACTTAAGAGTTTTAAGAGATATGCTTCCACATTGGAAGACAGAGTTCTAAAGGAGACAGAGAAAAAGAGAGAAGAGAGAAAATATTAAGGGATTTAGTAGATAGACATGTAACAACACATATTAGGCTACAAGATAGTTTGAAGGTTTTTGAAAAGATTGTAAAACATGTAGTGGTAGAATATAGGTTTTGTCACCAAAAACCTTAACCTACTAACAACATTAAGGGACAAATAGACATATAGAATCACAGATTCTATAGTTATCCATTAATATAGACTTGAAGAAGGGTATCGATGGTAATGGAAGGCTTTAGATGGAGAATTTGTACATGTAGCTAAATTTGTTAATTGATCAAAAGGATAAGATTAAGGTATAGTTTGTTCATATGAGAGGTATTTTTGACTTGTAGCTCACCAGCATGGTGAGACTTCTTGATGATTCTTAGAAGTTGGATCAGACAATAGAGGTTCAAGGTAGCTATAGTGAGGCAAAGGATCTTCTTTTGAATATGGAAAGTCAGTACAACGTTTTGACCTCTACAAAGAATGATTGGAATACCACTTGGTCTCGACTCAAGTTTGTTCATAAGGGTATTATGTCCCTAGCTATGCAGACTCAGTTTTTTCTAGTAAGACATTTTGGTTCCTATACAATTATATGCAAATGAGTAGAAGAGTGTTGGATTATATTTTTGTTCATACCCTAATAGGGAGTTATTGTAGCTAGAGGGAAATTTTTGTAGAGATTAATTGATTTTATAGAGTGAGGCGGTGTTTCCCTTTGTCCTTGATGTAAAAGAGAGAGATATATATTGATGTTTGGAGAGTGTTACTGTTGGAGATTATATTGTTGATTGGTGGTACAAGTGTTGTCATTAATAATAAAGGGGGATATTGCTAGAAACATGATTTTGTTGTCATTGATGTCAAACTTGTTGTAATGGAAGATTATTTTTTATGTCAAACTTATTGTCTTTTGTGTTAGCCAAGGTTTGAAAGTTGGTCTAGAAGTATGTGATCAATGGTTCTATATCAGGTGACTACTCATGGGTTCATATTGATGTATGGATATTAGTGGATATTTGTGTAAATAATATATTCGGTTGTCCTATGACTATTCCAGAGCACTAAAGATGTAATTGGATTTGATATGATATGATATGATATGATGTTGATATAATTGGTTTGCATTGTGTTGCATTGATCTATCTTTGATTGTGGATGTGATATGATGTCGATGAATGCAAAATAATGTTATATCCAAGGTTTTATGTTCTCATTTGCCATGCAATTGATTTGGTGTTAGTCTGAGTATTGGTTTTGTAGTGATAGTGTACCAATTTGTAGGAATGCTTTGCATTCCTCAACTTTTCGGTGGTTTTGGTGTTGTGGTTCTCTGATGTTGTATTATTGGTGTCAGATGATTCTATTCTGTGCATCTGCAAGTGTTTTGGTGGTTTGCACCATATTTTGGATTTGTTTGAATGGGTTGTGTAACTTGGAAAATGTGTTAATGACTACAAGACTATGAATAAGCTATTTTCATGCCTAAATGTCATATGTATTAAGCTAATTAGCAAATAAGAATGAATCACCAATTCTCAACTAATTAGCAAACATCAAACATAATCAATGAGAATCAATACACGATGAGAAATGAATTCAAATAAAGACTCGCTCATCCTGCATCTTTGCTTCCATTGTGCTTCTTCGAATTGTTCTTGTAGGTGGTTCTCAGGTGTTGCACTAGGATTCCTGAATAGATTATGATGGTATGATGAAAGAATAAGTATCTAGTAGATTACTGAGACGTGCGGGTGAATTAGTAAACTAAAAAACTGTTGGTGTAAATAATTATTCATCTTGGATATTATTACACTTACTTAAGTTTACTTAGGAAATGCATTTCATAGTAGTTTGGGTATGAGACACTTGGGTGTTTGTGCCACATTGGGATAGTGTGTGTAGGAGAATTTCCACCTTTTATGGTGTTGATCTTGTTGTTACACTCCACATTTAGTGGGTGATCCACCTCATGTGGACTATTATATTATTTCTCCTACCTACCCACACCTATTTCCTACCTACCCTTGTTTCTTATTGAGCCACATGTCATGTTTGTGTGCTCACATATCCATATAGCCTTGCCTATATAAGTAGGCTTATATTCATTGTATGTAATGCTTAATGATCCAGTTCATCATATTTTTCATCTTAATAGAATACAGTTTATTTTTATCATCTATTTTGTTCTCTCTTATTTGTGCTTTCCATTGCCTCTTGATCTTGGCAAAATCTCACATCGTATTAGAGCCATTAGAGTGTCATTGGTTTGCTAATTGAGAGAAATTTGATGTTATTTGGGGTTGTGTATTTTGGAGTTTTCTATTGCAGGTTATTTATTGAAGCTTGATGGATCAAATATGAGGTTACCATTGAATTGAGGAGGTCCAAGAAAGTCAGTTTTGCCTTTTGTTTCATCCAAATCGGACTTTGGAGGCCAAATCTAGAGGCATTTGAAGTTTGACACTGTGGTGGAAATTTTCCAGAAATTATAATTTTGCAGGCAATTTTCAAATAGCGATATCTCACTCATCCGGACTCGTTTTTATGAGCAAGTTTTTTTGTTTTGGGATAGAATTTCATGATATGTACAGTGGTGCAGAATTTTTCTGATTTTTGGATATAGGTTTTTTCGGAAATCACGAAATCCTGATTTTTACAACTTTGGAGGCTTCGTTTGGGCTCATATGGACTCCTTTTCAGGTGCCGTTTTTTTTGAAAGTGCATATTTTTCATCTACTTTCATAATCTACCATCTGTTTGCAGTGATTTTAAGTAGAAATTGTACTTTCAATATTTGGCCATTTTTGGCATATTTGGTACTTGCATTTTGCTTGGATCTCAGTTTAGATCACTAGCAGTATTTGTTGAAGTCTCTTAGATCTCATTTTGAGAAGTTGTAAATTGAAATTAGAAGTCCACTTAGCCTTGTTTTGCAAGTGGCCTATTGTACACGCACTACATATAAAGTGCCAAAATCATCATTTTTTGGGGGGGTACTTTGATTGAGTAAATTTGGGGGGGGTGTCTCTTGTGCTTTTGTGCTCTTGTGTTCCTTCCTTTTTGCTGCTATGGGTTATTCTAAGTTTCCTCTCTTAACTCCTCATAATTATGCTACTTGGAAAATTGATGCAAGGAGTAAAATTATGGAAAAAGGACTAACTCATTACATTGATGGAACTGTTGTTGCTCCCGCTGATCCAGTTGGTCACTTGGATTGGCTTACTAAAAATATCATGGCAATTGGTACCTTAAGAAAGTATGTATCAAAGGATCTCATTTTTCATATTGAGAAGTGTACTCTAATCAAGAATGCTTGGAAAAAGTTTCAAGACTGGTATGGTCAAGTTGATGAGATTAGGGGATATCAAATTGATAGTGATCTCACCATGTTGGATCCCAAGAACTTTGATACTATACAAGATTATGTCACCAAGGCAAATGAGTTGAGGGAACAACTCAAAGATTGTAGCATTGATAAGAAGGATACTCAATTGATCTTCAACTTGATGGGCAAGCTTCCACAAGAATATGCAGCATTTGTTTCTAGTTTCCAAACCCATAGGATGACAATGGGTTCAAGCTACACAATGCCTACATTTGATGCTTTTAATGAAATGTTGATGATGGAACAAACTAAGTTGATAAGCATGGGCATTCTTAAGGCTTCTAAGTCTCAAGCATTAGTGGCAAATCAAGGGAACAAAGGAAATCAAGGAAAGGACAACTCAAACAGGAAGAAATGGCAATCAAAGCCTAAGGACAAAGCACCATCTTCTCCACAACAAGGAGATACATCCTCTTCCAAGAGGGATAATTCACCAAAGAGGGAGAAACCTACTTGTGCCTATTGTAAAAAGTTTTGTCATGAGGAGTGTCATTGCCATTTTAAAAAGATTGATGAGCTCACACATATCATCAAAAGAATAACATTGATTTGCCTAATGTCTACAAGAAGGATGATTCACCAACTTCCACTTCCTTACATTCAAAAGGAAAAGGGCAAGCATTCATGGCTTCTACAAGTGGGAAGACTCACTCTTTTGGGACAAGTAAAGGAAAAGCTCTTTGTGCTACTACTAGTCATGATTCAGAGAGATGGGTTCTAGATTTAGGGGCTTCTCAGCATATGGCATCTTCGCAGTCTATGTTCTCTACATTTGAGCCTTGCACCATGCCATAGATTTTGATGGGAAATCATACATACGTGGATGTGATTGGGAAAGGATCTATTGACATTGGGGATAACTCCTTCAATAATGTGTTGTGTGTACCCCACTTGACAAACAATCTCCTTTCCATCTATCAAATCACACATGGCGCAACTAAGAGAGTTGTGGAGTTCACACTTGAGTCAGTTTTCATTAAAGACTTGGAGACTAGAGCTATCATTGCGACTAGGGTGGTTGATCATGCATCTCAGTTATAATCCTTTTCAGATTTTGTTGATGATGATGATTTCACATTTGATGATTCTACTCATGTTGATCACACTCCTTGTGATGGTTCAGATTTTGAGGAGAACTTTGGGCACTTGAACATGGGGATTCTCACATGTGAACCCATTCTTGAGTCTTGTATTTCATCCCCTCATATTGATATCACATCACCTATTGCACCTGATGATGTAGATAGTGCGACAGTTTTGCCTTCATGTGATTTAGTGCAATAGGATATTCATTGTCTTCTAGCTTTAGATTCATGGGATGATTACTTGAAAGACATTGCAGGTTTGTTTGTGGAATCCTACATTGTAGATTTGGGAGACATCATTGATGACATTCATGTTCTCTTTGATGAAGGTGATCCTTCTTTGATTTTTGCGAGGGAACACTTTGACCCTCTTGTTCATTCTCTACATGATCATTCTTTCGAGGTTGACATGATTGTGGATACTTATGTACAGCAGTTGGAGGAGGTCTCTTTATTTTTTGAAGAGACATGTGAGTCTTTGGGACATGTTCTACATCTATCTCCACTAGATCTTGGAGTGCCTTTTTCAGTAGTGTGGCACAATTTACCACCTTTGAAGGGGGTATCTTTCAGCATCGACATGGGGACACTTGATCAGTTTTTAGAGATTCCTTTCATCATGAGTTTTCTTCATACATCTTCCCTTCATGATTGGGGAGACTTCATGGATACACCTTTGGTTTTGTTTCTTCCTAAGGGGAGGAATATTGTTCGACGTTCATGGAGCAGTTTCTTCATACATCGAGCTTCTATCATTGGTGCAGATTCCATATTGAGGGGGGGCTTCCTAGCTTCTCTTCTTCTCTCATATGGGGGGGAATTTTTCCTCACATGGGGTTTTGTCCTTCACATTCTTCTATGAGAGTTCTCTTCTATGTTTTCATCTCTCTTTTGGGGGAGGGTTTTTTCCCATTGGGGTTTTCTCTCTTTCCCCGCTTTTTGAGAGATTTCATTGCATTGGTTTTCATGCATTTGCATTTGTACATGGGTACCTAACATGGCCTAGTAGCCGGGACCCATCTTGCATTGCTTAGTTGCATTGTAGACTTAAGTGCATTCCCCTAAGTTGCACTTAAGGGGGGGTGTTGGTGTAAATGATTACTCATCTTGGATATTATTACACTTACTTAAGTTTACTTAGGAAATGCATTTCATAGTAGTTTGGGTATGAGACACTTGGGTGTTTGTGCCACATTGCGATAGTGTGTGTAGGAGAATTTCCAACTTTTATGGTGTTGATCTTGTTGTTACACTCCACATTCAGTGGGTGATCCACCTCATGTGGACTATTATATTATTTCTCCTACCTACCCACGCCTATTTCCTACCTATCCTTGTTTCTTATTGAGACACATGTCATGTTTGTTTGCTCACATATCCATATAGCCTTGCCTATATAAGCAGGCTTATATTCATTGTATGTAATGCTTAATGATCCAGTTGATCATATTTTTCATCTTGATAGAATACAGTTTATTTCTATCATCTATTTTGTTCTCTCTTATTTGTGCTTTCCATTGCCTCTTGATCTTGGCAAAATCTCACAAAAACTGATATAAACTTCCCAAACTCAAACTCTACAAACTTCCCAAACTCAAACTCAAACTCACAAAGTAAACCTTAATCACTAGAATATCACTGTCAAGATCAATACTCATAAAAATACTCAACATCAACTGGTTAACTATTATAACAACTTAACAATAAATAACTTCAATCTTGTAAACATCCAAATGCTTAATCATATCTCAGTACACTTCATCTCTCAATGCTTCTAGTTATCATGCCTTATCAGAAGTTAATCAAATCTACAAATATGATCATAACCATAAAAACATTCACCACATGACACAAATGTTTAAACTTGGAAAACCTAAATAGGTAAAAACCACGGTGAGACAAGACTCACAAGATAGCTATTTGAACTCTTCTGAAGTTCACCCTGTTAGGAGCCAAGCCTGTTAAAGATTTTACAATAAGTCCTATTAAGAATTGATCCTATTAGGAATCGCTCTGTTAAGGGATTTACAAACCTTGATAAAAAGAAAATACCCTATTAGGAGTAACCTTGATAGAGGATTTGAGAATCCAAGCTAATGGACCAGCTTGTTAGAGGATTTAAGAAGTAACCAAACTTGTTAGAGCTTACCCAGTTAGGGGATTTTAATTCTTCTGTAATTGTTAGAAGACAATAGGTTTTTCTTGATCTATCTGAATAGCACTACATTTTCTTGATCATATCCTTTTAAGCTTCAATCTGCCTTTACTCAAACTACAGATCCATTCACTGGTTAGGCAACCACACACTCAACTGATTTCAGCCAACTCTTGCCAACAACTTTTACAAAACAACTTCATCAACCTTAAATACAAATCAATTAGGTCAGTAACACATCAAAAACCTAATTCTCTCATAGAGATTACAAACAAATCAATTCAAGTGTGACCGTTGGATTTACATAGCAATCTGTACACATTCTTCAAGAAAATTCCAAATTCTCCATGTTCACCACTTCATCGGACTTGTAACACATCACACACTATGCATTAGATATCCACTTTGATCATTCCCTAGACAATCAAACAAATGCACCGAAACAATCTGAACTTATCTTCATACAATGACCACACGTGTCATCATCATTACCGCTCAAATCACAAACCAACATAACCATTTCAGCAAACTTAATCGGTTAGGGTTTAATAGAAAACAACTAGTAGGGTTTACCAGTTACATAACATAGAAAGGTTTTAACCTTGTACACTGGTTACCGGTTTAACTCACATACATACATACATAAAGGTTTACGACATCTTCCACAAATCTCCTTCCTACCGGTTACAAGACAATATCAATAAAAATAATATCAACAATATCATAAATACCATTACCGATTCAATTGACATCAATGACAACATAACATATCATAAATGCAATCTTTATGCAAATGCTAACAATATCCCCCTTTGGCATTGATGGCAATACAAATATCAATGCCTCTGATTGCTGCTATGATTGGTGAATAGGAATCCTGGTTTACATTACCAAGTATTCACCATGCTCTGTCTGTCTTCAACCTGTCGCTGGTTTCCCTTTGCTAATCATATAATTCTTCTCACCAGTCACATAATTCTTCTCTCCCTTTGACAGTAATTCCAAATTGAAAGTAAAACATGTAATATCAAAATTTTCACTATGCATCAACAACATACTGCAACTTGATGCTCCCCGTGTGGAATACATCCACTTTTACATCAATCCTTCTAAGATTTTGCAAGTGATTTAGGAACTGATGCAATCAACATCATTCTCAACTAACTTCATGAAGAGGGACAACCCCTAGTTGACTTCTAAGGCACTCAAATGTAGTCTTAGGCAGAGGTTTGGTAAAAATATCTGCAAGCTTCTCCTTGGTAGAAACATTCTCTAAGATAACATATTTACTTTGAAATGTTTCCCTCAAAAAATGATACTTCAATTCAATGTGTTTGGTTCATGCACACAAAACAAGATTCTTAGAAATATTAATGGCACTTGTGTTATCACATAAAATCTTTATAGGTTCTAAGATCTTCATCTTAAAACCTTCCAAAATGTGCCTCATCCAAATAGCCTATGTGCAATTCATATAAGTTGCAACATACTTAGCTTCAGCACTAGATTGTGAAGTACAACTCTGCTTCTTACTACTCCATGAAACAAGCCTTCCTCCTAGAAAGAATTCTCCACCATTAGTGCTTTTCTGATCATCAACATTTCCTGCCCAATCAACATCTGTGTACACTTTTAGATCAAAGTTTCCTCCATATGGATACCATAATCCATAGTCAACAATACCTTTCAAATATCTAAAAATTCTCTTAGTTGCTATCAGGTGTGCTTCCTTTGGATTCTTCTGAATATTGTAACTATACCAACCGCATGGGCAATATCCGGTTTTCTATGAACAACATAGTGTAATTTGCCAATCATTGACCTGTATTCCTTTTCATCAATAGATTTTGATTCATCTTCCTTGGACAATTTACAACCTGTAACCATTGGTGTCCCAACTAGTTTATAGTCACTCATGCCAAATGTCTTCAAAACTTCTTTCACATACTTAGATTGTGTAATGAAAATACAATTCTTCATTTGTTGTATCTGTAAGCCTATGAAATTTTTTATTTCCCCTACTAAAGACATTTCAAACTCATTTTTCATTTCATCTGCAAAACTATTGCTCATGACATCGTTACCTCCAAAAATAATATTATCAACAAATACTTCATTGACTAGTATTTCATCTCCTCCAGACTTGAGATAAATATTACTATCATCATTGGTTCTTGCAAAGCCTATCTTCATCAAATATGTATGAATCCTTTCATACCATGCTCTGGGTGTCTACTTTTATCCATATAAAGCTTTATGCAATCTACATACCATGTCTTTCTCATCTATTAAAGCATAACCATCTAACTGCTCTATGTATACCTCTTCTTCCAATATCCCATTTAAAAATGCAGACTCAACATCCATCTGGTATACTTTGAACTTCTTATGGGTTGCAAATGCAAGTAAAGTTTTGACACCTTCCTGTCTTGCTACTGGTGCAAATATTTCTCCATAATATTTTCCTTCTTCTTGTGCATAACCCTTGCAGAGTAATCTTGCCTTGTTACAAACTACAACACCATCTTCATTTAACTTGTTTCTGAATACCCATTTAGTACCTATAACATTCTTGTTTACCGGTCAGGGTACTAGGGTCCAAGTGTATTCTTTTCAATTTGATCCAATTCCTCCTCCATAGCTTTAACCCAATGATCATCACCAAATGCCTCCTTAGCACTTCTAGGTTCAATGGTGGAAATCATGCAAGATTTCTCTCTTATTCTCCTTCTAGTTAGTACTCCAACATCCTTATCCCCAATAATCTTCTCAGGACTGTGATTTAGTCTCACATAACTAGGAATAACATGATCATTCTCTTCAGGTTTAGCTTCTTAATTATCATCTTCTTCTGAATTATTTGTTCCGGTTGAACAAGTACATCAAAATTTGCTTTACCAGTTTCTGATTTAATAGTTTCAGGTTCCAAAAGCAAAATGCAAGGATCTTCATCCTTTTTCTCTAAACCAGTTCCTTTTGAGAATTCAGGACATTCATTACATTAGCACTCTCAACAATTTTGTGTGTCCGGATATTGAAGCATTTATAGGCCTTACTCTTGGTAGAATAGCCAATAACTATGCCTTCATCACTCTTAGCTTCAAACTTGCTTATGTAATCACCTCTCTTAATAAAACATTTGCTACCAAATATCTTAAAATAGCTAACATCAGGTGATCTTCCATACCAATATTCATAAGGGGTCTTGTCCTTACCTCTTTTCACCAGAACTCAGTTCATTGTGTAGACAATTGTACTAACAGCTTCTCTCCAAAATGTTTTCGCTACACCTCCTTGTATCAATATTGTCCTAGCAGCTTCAACCATTGACTGGTTGTTCCTCTCTGTGATACCATTCTGCTGTGGTGTCCTTGGTGTAGAAAGTTGTCATTTGATACCATTCTTATCACAATACTTAGTGAACTCCTCAGAACTAAATTCACCACCTTGATTTGTTCTCTGACATTTTATCTTTTTGCCACTCTCTTTCTCAGCTAAGGCCCTGAATGCCTTGAACTTACCAAAAAGATTCATTCTTATCCTTCAAGAATGTGACCCACATCATCCTTGAACAATCATCAGTGAAGATCATGAAATATCTGTCACCTTGAATGCTTCTTGTTCTTATTGGTTCACATAAATTTGTATGAACCAAATCTAACAATTTCTCTGTTGAGAAGGACTTGCTCTTGAAAGTTGAAGAGGTCATCTTTCCTAACTGACATTCTTTGCAAAGAGCATTAACCGGTTTGTCTAGCTGAGGCAAACCTCTTACTGTCTTGGACTTGCTTACTTTAACAATGTTATCACAGTTTATATGACAAAATCTCCTATGCCAAAGCCAACTATCATCTATGTTTGCAATCAAACTGTTGCTAACTTTAGGATTAAGATGAAACAGATTACCTCTAGTTTGTTTCCTGATTGCAATCAATTCACCTTTGTTGTCAAAGATTTTTCACATACCATTTCTAAACTTGAGTGGGTATCCTTTGTCATTAAGTTGTGCCACACTTAGAAGATTGTTCTTTAGACCTTCAACCCAATAGACATCGTTAGCACTACTCTTCCCATTAAGATAAATAACTCCCTTGCCTTTAACCATACAGGGTGAGTCATTGCCAAATCTGACAACACCGCCATCAAATTCCTTCAAGGAAAGAAATTTTCTCTGATCACCAGTCATATGATGTGAACAACCACTATCAATGATCCAATCATCAGAGTTATCCATCCTAGACACTAATGCCTTCCGATCTGATATCTCTTCCTTAATAGCTACAAACATAATTTCTTCACTAGCATCATCATCAAATTCTTCATCAGTGATACTACTGTCAATCGCTATAAGACAATCTCTCTTGCCTTTGCCCTTATACTTCTTGAATTTGTCTCTCTTGTGTTCATTTTCACCATTAGGACAATTAGCTACTATATGACCAATCTTGTTGCATGCAAAACATTTTAAAGGTAGTTTACCTCTATATTTACCAATGCCTCTAGGTAGTCATTTTACCAACAATGCTTCAAGTTCCACTAGGCTTTCTTCATCATCAACATCTTTGTTGGATCTAGATTCATAGCCATGACAAGTATCTCTACTTTTTCTCACAGATGGGTTAGAGACAGAAGCTTTGAATGCAGATTCTGATTTCTGTACACTACCATCATAGCCATATAATTCAAAAGCAGTAAGTTTGCCAATGATAGAGTCAAGAGTTGCCTTAGTTTTGTCAATGGACTTCAGCTCCTGAATAGCTGCAACTTGGATAGCATAGACCGGTAGCAGGGGTCTCAGTACCTTCTGATCACTGTGGCATCTTCCACTTTCTCTCCTACACTCTTTATTTCACCAACTATCTCTTTTATCCTTTGACCATACTAATGGATATTCTCACCTTCAGACATTCTCATGTCATCAAACTTTCCTCTTAGGCTCTCCTCTTTAGAAATATTAACATGTTCATCACCACTATAAATCTCTTCAAGTTTCTTCCATACTTCATATGCAGTTTCAAGACCATGAACATCTACATATTCAACATTTGACAGGGAACTGATAATAACCTCTAATGCTTGATGATTTTCTTGTTATTTCTTCTGATCATCAGTCAGAGTTCCAGTAGGTGTAACATACTGAGTTTCTACATGATCCCAATACTGACTTCCCAGACTCTTTATGTAAATCTTCATTCCATTGCTCCATATCCTATAGTTATCTTTGTTGAACTTCAGACCTTCCTTCTTCATCATGATCTACAAGATCTTTTCCTCAAGCTGTTAGGATTTTAATTCTAAGAGGACCTGAGATTCTCTAATACCAATTGATGGTATGATGAAATAATAAGTATTCGGTAGATTACTGAAAGGGGGGGTGAATCAGTAAACAAAAAAACTGATACAAACTTCCCAATCTCAAACTCAAATTCACAAAGTAAACTTAATCACTAGAATATCACTGTCAAGATCAATACTCATAAAAATACTCAACATCAACCGGTTAATTGTTATAAAAACCTAACAGTAAACAACTTCAATTTTGTAAACATCCAAATGCTTAATCATATCTCAACACACTTCATCTCTAAATGCTTCTAGTTATCATGCCTTATCAGAAGTTAATCAAATCTATAAATAAGATCATAACCACAACAACATTCACCACATGACACAAATGTTTATACGTGGAAAACCCAAATAGGTAAAAACCAAGGTGAGATGAGACTCACAAGATAGCTATCTGAACTCTTCTGAAGTTCGCCCTATTAGGAGTCAAGCCTGTTAAAGCTTTTACAATAAGTCCTATTAAGAACTGATCCTGATAGAAATCACCCGGTTAAGGGATTTATAAATGCCTTGATAAAAAGAAAATACCCTGTTAGGAGTAACCTCGGTAGAAGATTTGAGAATCCAAGCTAATGGACCACCTTGTTAGAGGATCTAAGAAGTAACCAAGCTTGTTAGAGCTTACCCGGTTAGGGGATTTCAATTCTACTGTAATTGTTAGAAGACAATAGGTTTTTCTTGATCTGTCTAAATAGCACTACATTTGCTTGATCAGATCCTTTTAAGCTTCAATCTGCCTTTACTCAAACTGCAGATCCATTCACCGTTTAGGCAACCACACACTCAACTAATTTCAGCCAACTCTTGCCAACAAATTTTACAAAACAACTTCATCGACTTTAAATACAAATCAATTAGGTCGGTAACACATCAAAAACTAAATTCTCTCATAGAGATTACAAACAAATTGGTTCAAGTGTGACCATTGGATTTACATAGCAATCTGTACACATTCTTTAATAAAATTCCAACCACTCCACGATCACCGCTTCATCGGACTTGTAACACATCACGCGCTATGCATTAGATGCAATCCACTTTTCTCATTCCCTAGACAATCAAACAAACACACCAAAACAATCTGAACTTATTTTCATAAATGACCACACGTGTCACCATCATTACCGCTCAAATCATAAACCAACATAACCATTTCAACAAACTTAATCGGTTAGGGTTTAGCAAAAAACAACTGGTAGGGTTTACCGGTTACATAACATAGAAAGGTTTTAACCTTGTACACCGGTTACCAGTTCAACTCACATACATACATAAAGGTTTACGACATCTTCCACAAAGCTCCTTCCTACCGGTTACAAGACAATATCAATAACAACAATATCAACAATATCATAAATACCATCACCAGTTCAATTGACATTAATGACAACATAACATATCATTAATGCAATCTTTATGAAAATGCTAACAATCTCCCCTTTTGGCATTGATGGCAATACAAACATCAACGCATCTGATTGTTGCTATGATTGGTGAATAGGAATCCTAGAATAGACTAGCTAGCTGACTGAATTGATTAACTAGTTAGAAAAAGCTGATTTGGAGTGGAAAGGGGGTGATAGATGTGTTAACTGAGTTAACTAATTAGTCAACTGATTTGATCAATCAGTTATAATTTCAACATGTGTTGTAAGATTTTGAAATTGAATTTGATTTTCATTTTCAATTTGGATTTGAATTTGGACTTTTGAATGCTGAAATGCACATGAAATTAACTGAAATTCAAATTTGGTGAAATGTGAATTTGATGATTTGGAATTAGATGAAATTAAATGAAATGAATTAAAATTTGAATTTGGGAAACTGGAGGAATAAGTTAATTAATTTAAATAATTTAAATGAAATTATTCAAATATTAGAAATAGGATTAATTAAATAATAAAGATTATTTAATCAAGGAATTAATCGTAATTAATTAAATAAACAGTATTTAATTAATATTTGAGAAAAGGGTTTAAATGATTAATTAATTAAGAAGTGGGAATTGAATAATTAGAAATGTTGAATGTGATGATTAAGTCAATTTAGAAGAATAATTAACTTAATTAAATAATTAAAGAATTACTTGATTAATTAGGACAAATAATTACTACATGATGAAAAAGACATTTTTTAGTGTCTACATTTGCCCCTCTTTGAGACAATGTTGAAGCGATGTTGTTTCAAAGAAAAGGAAAAAAAATTCTGCCCTAGTATGCCTCGGTAAAGCTATGGGTATAATGCCCCCTCAAGAGATTATTTGTGCATTGAAGCCATGAATGATTTCTCGAAAGAAGAATGTTAGATGAAAGATGGAAAAATGGTTGACTTGATGATGCAAATGAGTTTGATTAGAGAAAAGAAATGGTTAGAATTATTTGTAGATTGATTGATTGATCGATTAGATTGATAAGATTGATAGGATTGATCTGATTGATCTAATAAAGATAAAGTCTTGTTTCAGGAAGGACACGTCATGTATAAGACAAAAATGATCAAAACATCTGGTTTTAGGAAGGATACATCCTGTATAAGATGAAGATAGATAAGATAGATGATTTGCTTGGTTTTAGGAAGGTCTAATCCTGTATAAGACAAATATAGATGATCATGTCTCGTTTCAGGAAGGATACATCTTGTATAAGACAAATTATAGATCAAGATTGGATGAAAGTGTAGAATAAATGATTGATAGATAGAATAGTTGATATGAGAAAATGATAGAATCATAGATGAGAAGATTGGAATTAAGTGATGAGAGAGATAATGTTAGATGAAAGAATGATTGGAAAGACTTGAAAAGGTTGATACAAGAAAAGATGCTTGATGAGAGAATGATCTTGATTAAAACAATCAACATGATAAGATTAGAAAAATAAAATGATATGATGATGATTTGATTGATGGTGAATAGTCTTCTTGTCTTTATTCATAGTGAAACATATTTTCGTCATTGAGCCTTATTATGTAACAATGAAGCTTTGTACACCAAGGTATAAGGAAGCAAGATGCATAGATATCTCATTGCAAAGAACAAACACGTAGTAGACAAGGAGTGAACCCTCCATTCTAAGAATAACAACAGGGGTCGAGGTATGTACGGTAGTCAGAAGCATGGTTATCCTTCATGGGATACTTGTCGAATGAATACACCAATCACAGACACCCACTGGAAGTATTGCCCTAGAACTTCATTGATTCACACCACAAACAACAAACAAATAAAAATATCATGCCCATCACGGCTCCTCTAGTCACTCGTGGACATCCTTGAGTAGCATAGTAACATAATTTATCACCAAATGATAAAAGATAAAAACTAACTAGGACAAAATCCAACAGCCATACTGATCCATGTCTTCGTGTGATTGCTTGATGTGATGGTTGATAATGCCTGGTTTCAGAAAGTTGCGAACCCCATTTAAGACTTACCTGTCTAGTTTCGAGTGTATCCTCTTATGTTTAAGACAAGATAATGATCACGTTGATACAATTGATAAGACTTGTTCAGTTTGATTGCAGATGTTTGGTTTAAGATAGTTATATCCTTTATGAACTTCATGTGGAGTATTTGTTGGATAGCTGCTAGGATATTTGATTCTTGCGAGACATGTTATTGCAAGTTTTTGATGTTTTTCAATTTTTAGTTTTTATTTTTATTTTTTCGATGCTTAGTTTTTTTGGTATTTTCTCAATGTTTTTGTTCTTTTTTTAGGATCGTATTTGAATGTTTTTGTTATGATTTTGATGTTTTCTTATTTGTAATTTTTTCAAGACTTTTTTTGAATGTTTTGGTATTTTTATGGTTTTCAAATATTTTTGGTATGTTGATGTTTTTGATTTATTTTTTGATTTTTTGAAACATGACCTGCCATTAATTGATAAAGATAAGACTAACCTGGACAAAATCCAGCATACATACTGATCTATGTCATTGTTTTGATTTGTGTGATCATTGATAAGAATGTCTGGTTTCAAAGAGTGAGTGCCTCGTATATATAAGACTGATATGTCTAGTTTCAAGTGTACCCTTCCTTGTATAAGACATGTTGATGTTTGATAAAGTTTGATCGATAGATTGATTAACAAGACACGTGTAGTTTGATTGTAGACTTTGAGAGTTTATCTATTATTGATTTGATTTGATGGATGGTCTATGGTTTCTTGCTTTGATTTTTCAGTTTTTGATTTGTGATTTTGATTGCTTTTTTAAGGACATTTTTGAAAATTTGGATTTTGGATGTTATTATTTTTAGGATTTTTTCAGGACTTTTTATGATTTTTTCAGCTATGCCCCCAAGTATGCAAACCTGTATGATATGATGATATAGGCAATGCACATGGAGACAATGCATTTTTGATATGAGTTATGTTAATGCAAGATGCATGATGAAAATGAATTTCCTATTCAAACAAAGGTGATTGTGTGTGTTCTTCATTCTGAAATGCACTAATTGGATTACATGTACGAAATGTTTCAGAGATAGGAGTTCAATCCGTTCTCAAAAGACTTGACCATCCAACCTAACACACTATGTAACCAAGATTTATGAATAGAGGTGTGGAAAAATTCTCCATCAATTCTTGAAACTTTGATCTTCTTTTGCCTATGTGTGTGCAATTGAATTTATTTTGACTCTTATAACCATCAAAGATCCTTGGAATCCTATGTGACTAGCTACGTAGGTTATTTTGTCTTAAAAAGCAACCTGGATAGAGCCTCACTACCAGCAAGCTCTTAGGGCTCCAACGAGGTTATGCATTGTAATCTCTCAAATATTGCTCCATTGCCAGCAGGCGTCCATAGCCTTGATGGAGTTATTCACATGTTCTCATAGTCAAGATTTTATTATCACACTTGTATGCGTGATATTTCAGTTATATATCTTTGCTCTTTTTGCCATGATATTTTGATATTGATTTTGGCATAGCATTTTGTGTTTTATTTTTTATTTTTTTGCCTTGACTTTAAAGTAATGAAACCTCTTTGGGTATGACACTTACAACGATGTTGAAGCAAAATATTGGATTTTTCACTAGCCACATGACCAATTAGGTATATGTAATGACTTACAACTATTGATTAATGTGTGAGATATAGCAATTGATAGAATTTGGGTAACAAGGCTCAATAGTGAAACCTCTACACAACCATGGATAAAGCTCAATCTGAAGGTGACATTGAAGATGAATGATTGAAGGCCTCCTAAAGACTTCATGAACAAGTATCTAGGAAATGAGACAACCTTTGCTCCTTTCAGTGCAAACATGTAAATGAATTAGACAATCACCTTGTTTTATTGATGCAAATATATGAGAAAGCAATAATGATATGCAGTTGTATGTTGTGCAATGGTCATATGCAAGAAATTATGATGTACTCTAAAATATGCAATTGCAGTACTGAAAATTGAAATGAACCCACCCTTAGATGTAATATATTTTTAGGTGCATGTTGTTATTGAGCTGGTATGAACTTTGTATAGATAATTCATTGGTCTTTGTTTGAATAGTTGGATGAACATGTCTTTTTCAATAGGATATTCAGCTGGGAGTCTTTCATGTATAGTTTCTGGTATAGCCTCCTTATTTTCAAACCAATCCAAGTGTGGTAGACCTTCTTGCCCCTAGTCTTTCAAGTGTGGGTGTATGAGGAAAATAGACTTTGGTTTCAAAGTTGTGACATGATTGGGTGCTATGCCTATTTCTATTGATGCACTTGAAGAGGATGATGAATCCAACCAGGTGTCGATCTCATTGGCTAGTGCTATATTTGTTTTTGTCACCACATTGGCATTTGATGATGGCGCACATACACTCATTGACAAGTTGTCCTGTATAGTATGATTTGGATTGGTAATTTCATTGATAAGGGTTTCCTGAACAACTTGTATAGAGGCATTGGGATCATGAGGGAGACTAAGAGAAATGGTAGATTCATTCGAGAGGGAATCTTGTGAGAGAAATGTAGGATTATGACATGGAAATGAAGGGATGGAGGGATCTTGATCAAGATCTAGGGAAATAATGGGATCTTGTTTAGTACATGAAGGTGAAGGGATTCTTTGATCTTGACTTGGAAAAACATTGTTAGGAAGGATGGAAGGTATGTCCTGATCTTGCTTGAGAGGTGGATGTTGGATGGGACTTGAAAGAACATCTTGCTCTTGAGAAACAAGGGTGTTATTATGAGTGGAATAGAAAAGGATGAGGGGATCATCATAAGATTATTGTTTGGTGGGATCTTGATAAAAAATTGGGTAGGATGGAAGGGTTTGTTCTTGATCCTGATTTGTTTCATGATTGATTTCTTTTGATTTTGGATTATCCTCTTGACACGGGGAAGGAGTTTGCATGGGATATTTTTGGAAGGTTTCAACACTTTGGTATGATGAGGAAGGATTTTGAATTAGATCCTCTGAATCATGATTTTAATTAGATTGGATTTGTATGATTGGATTTGTATGATGGATAGCCCTTAGGAGATTGTGTTATTAAAATATGGCATGGATTGCTCTTGTGTGACTTCAGGGGATGATGAAATGGTGGATAGATATTGTTGATTTGGATTTTGGTTGAAAGGGGTTTGATTTTGGTTGAAATGAGTATGATTTTGGGTGAAATAGGTTTGATTTTGGTTCAATGAATTTTGATTTGGACTTTGGTTGAAAGGGGTTTGATTTTGGGTGAAAGAGGTACTTCAGTATGTTTGATATGTTGGGTTGAAAGAAAGAAAAGGTTAACCTGACTCTAATGTTGGTTGAACTGAAGTAGGAATGATTTTGTAGGAGAATGAAGGCTGGTATGTTTGAATGGTCTCACAAGAAAAAGAAGGTTGGCCTGATAATGATTCTCTCATGTTTATCACCTCCCTCATCATATTTTCTAAACAACCCCTATGGTTTCTAGGACTAGTCATGTCTCTCAGTTGTTGTTGCAAAGTATTGATTTGTTGAGCTAAGATTTATATGGATGACGATAGAATAGGAATGGAAGGGATGAATTCTTCACCTTCCCTATGAAATGTATAATGCCAATCTATGATGTTTTCTTGATTGGTTTGGACCTAGGATCACAACATGTAAGATGTTTTATCCATTTCTAGAATGTTGCAATGTTTGATTTTGATTTGTTGTTGATATTGACACTTGAGTTTGTTGAGGGTGTTTAATCTTGTTGATATTGATGTTGCAAAGACACAGTAGAAAAGCAAAGAAAAACAACTTGGCATGATCAAAGAGAGCACTGTTTAAAGAACTTTTTCAAATCCTCATGAATGTTGAGATCTTTTTCAAGACCCCATTTTGTTTTCGATTGTATTTGGGCAATTCGATAACACATCAAATAGACTCTCCTAAGGTCAAAAGGCCATAAGTATTATCACAACCCACAACTTGATACTCCGTCAGCTCAAACAACCCTGTCACACCATAGTGTGCACCCATTTTTTTGCCTTTTTCCAGAAATTGAACCAAAGAAGATTGCTCCTCAATTGGCCCATTATCTTGGGAGATATATGGTGAGTGTCTTGGGAGTGGATTCTTCCCCACCCTTGCACTGTGATAATTCAAGTGTCTGGTTACTGACTTGGTTTGGACTCTATGGCTATGGCTTTTAGTAAAGGCTTATGTTCGAAGATACCCTTTGAAGTCTCGCAAGCACGATTGAGGCCTATAACCCAACAAAGTACCAAGCAAGATGTAGTCACGCAAGCGTGATTGAGACCTCAAAGCCCTACAAAGTGCTCGATATGAGATAACTCAAATATGCTTTGTCCCCCGAGATTTTCATCTCAAAAGGTGATTTGATTATAGTGAGTTAGAATACTTGGCTTTAGCCATACTCACTTGAGTTATTTAAATTAAGCATAAATAACATAATTAGATTATACAGAGCGAATCACCAACTCTAATCTAATCAAATTACTCCTAAATTACAATGAAATAATATTAATATCAATTGAATTATGAAATGAAATAAAATATAATTTAAGACTCCCTCAATTGATTTAACAAGGCTTCCATTTGCTCTTCTCCTTAGTTGTTGTTGAATTGGCTCTCAGGTATTGCACCGATTTCCTGCATAGATTAGCAACTATTTCGAAGACTGTGATTCTAGCTTGACATGAGAAATTGATGTTGTTTATATAGATTTTCAACACAGATGGGGAGGGATTTTGAACTCGGGTCCTGATTGGGAGACAACTGATTTAGATTAATCAGTTAACAGAGTTGATTGATTTGTTAACTCATTTGATTGGGGAGTCAACTAAATAGATTGGCTAGTGAACCGAATAGATTAGCCAATTGAATGAGTTGATTGAGAGATGATTGAATTGATTGAGAGATAACTGATTAGTCAGAAAAAGGTGATTGAAGGAGATTGAAGAGTTGATTGGTTAACTAATTTGATGAACCAGTTCTAATTTCAACATGTGTTGTAGGATTTTGACTTGAAATTCAATTTCATTTTGATTTGCATTTGAATTTGGGTTTTCGAATGGTGAAATGCACATGAAATTAACTAAAATTTACATTTGGTGAAATATTAATTTGGAAGAAATGAAATTAATTGGAATTAGGTGAAATTCAAATTTAGGAAAAGATGAAATGAAATTAGCTGAAATTAATTGGAATTAGAATTTGGGGAATTGGAGGAATAATTAATTAATTTAAATAAAATATTTTAAACATTAGGAATGAGTTTAATTAAATAAAGATTATTTAACTAAGGAATAAATCATAATTAATTAAAATATTAATATTTAATTAATATTTGAGATAGGGTTTGATTGATTAAATGATGATTTTATTAAAGAATAGAAATTCGATAATGTAGAATGTGATGATCAGAAGAAATAATTAGTTTAATCATATAATTAAAGAATTAATTATTTAAATAGATGAATAATTAGTATAGGATCAATGGCACATTTTTAGGTGTCTACATTTGCCCCTCTTTGACACAATGTCAAAACAACTTTGTTTCAAAGAAAATAAAAAATTTCTGCCAAATATGCCCCGGTGATACTTAGGGTATAATTCCCCCTCGAGTGATTGTTTGTGCATTGACGACATGAATGATCTATCGAAAGAAGAAGGATGTTAGATGAGAAATGGAAGAATGGTTAACTTGGTGACATGAATGAGTTTGATTAGAGGAAAGAAATGGTTAGAATGATTTGTAGATTGATTGAATGATAAGATTGATGGGATTGATAGGATAAAGATAAAGTTTGGTTTCAAGAAGGACACATCCTGTATAAGACAAAAATGATCAAAACGTCTGGTTTCAGGAAGGATACATCCAGTGTAAGACTAATCTATCTGGTTTCAGGAAGGATACATCCTATATAAGACAAAGATAGATGATCATGTTTGGTTCCAAGAAGGATACATCCTCCATAAGACAAATGATAGATCAAGATTGGATGAATAATGAAATATGATGAAGCTAAGGAATAATTAATTGATAGATAGATAGAAATGTTAAAATGATAAGATTATAGATGAAAAGATTGAAATTAAGTGATAAGAGAGATATTATTAAACGAAATGAATGCTTGGAAAGAATTGAAAAGGTTGATTCAAGAAGAAAAATGCTTGATGAGAGAATGATCTGAAAAGACAATCATCATGATGAGATCAAAAATAATTGGTATGAATTGAAATGGTATGATGATGATTTGATTGATGGTGAATAGTCTTCTTGTCTTTATTCATAGTGCAACACATTTTCATCATTGAGCCTTATTATATGACAATGAAGCTTTATACACCAGGGTATAAGGAACCAAGATGCATAGATATCTCATTGAAAAGAACAAACACGTACCAGACAAGGAATGAACCCTCCATTCTAGGAATAGTGCCAGGGGTCGAGGTATGTAAGGTAGTCACAAGAATAGTTATCCTTCATAGGATACTTGCCGAATGAACGCACCAATCACAAACACCCACTGGAACTATTGCCCCAAAACTTCATTGGTTCACACCACAAATAGAAAACAAAGAAAAAGATTATGCCCATCTTGGCTCTTCTAGTCACTTGTGGACATCCTTGAGTAGAATAGTAACATAATCTGTTGCCAAATGATAAAAGATAAAAACTAACTAGGACAAAATCTAGCAATCATACTGATCTATGTCATTGTTTTGATTGCTTGATGTGATGGTTAATAATGTCTGGTTTCAGAATGTTGCGGACCCCGTTTAAGACTGACCAGTCTGGTTTTGAGTGTATCCTCTTTTGTTTAAGACAAGACAATGATCATGTTGATATGGATTGTTGATACAATTGATAAGACGTGTTTAGTTTGGTTCCAGATGTTTGGTTTAAGATAGTTATATCATTTGAGAACTTCATGCGAAGTGTTTGTTGGATAGCTGCTAGGATATTTGATTCTTGCGAGACATGTTATTGCAAGTTTTTGATGTTCTTCGATTTTTAGTTTGTTTTTTATTTTTTCGATGTTTAGGTTTTTTGGTATTTTCTCAATGTTTTTGTTCTTTTTTCATGATCATATTTGAATTTTTTTGTTGTGATTTTGGTGTTTTCTGATTTTGAATTTTTTGAGGACTTTTTTTGAATGTTTTGGTATTATTATGGTTTTCAAATATTTTTGATATGTTGATGTTTTTGATTGATTTTTGGATTTTTTTGAAACATGACCTGCCATTAATTAATAAAGATAAGACTAACCTGGACAAAATCCAGCAGACATATTGATCTATATCATTGTTTTGATTTGTGTGATCATTGATAGGAATGTCTGGTTTTAAAGAGTGAGTACCTCGTATAAGACCGATATGTCTGGTTTCAAGTGTACCCTTCCTTGTATAAGACATGTTGATGTTTGATAAAGTTTGATCGATAGATTGATTAACAAGACATGTGAGTAGTTTGATTGTAGACTTTGAGAGTTTGTCTGTTATTGATTTGATTTGATGGATGGTCTATGGTTTCTTGCTTTGATTTTTCAGTTTTTGATTTTGTGATTTTGATTGCTTTTTTAAGGACATTTTTAAAATTTTTTGGATTTTGGATGTTTTGATTTTTAGGATTTTTTAGGTCTTTTTACGATTTTTAGGATTTTTTAGGTCTTTTTATGATTTTACGATTTTTTTCAGTTATGCCCCCAAGTATGCAAACCTGTATGATATGATGATCTAGGAAATGCACATGGAGACAACAAATTTTGTATGTGAATTATGCTAATGCAAGGTGCATGATGAAAATGAAGTTCCTATTCGAACAAAGATGATTGTATGTGTTCTTCAATTTGAAATGCACTAATTGAGTCAAAGGTAGGAAATGTTTCAGAGATAGAAGTTCAATTTTTTCTCAGAATGCCTTAGACCATCCAACCTAACACACTATGTAACCAAGATTTATGAATGGAGGCACAAAAAAAATTCTCCATCAATTCTTAAAACTTTGATCTTCTTTTGCCCATATGTGTGCAATTAAATTTATTCTAACTCTTATAACCATCAAAGACCTTTGGATTCCTATGTGACTAGCTATGTAGGTTATTCTGACTTCAAAAGCAACCTAGATAGAGCCTCGCTGCCAGCAAGCTTTTAGGGATCCAATGAGGTTATGCACTATAATCCCTCAAATATTTCTCCATTACCAGCAGACGTCCATAGCCTTGATGGATTTATTCGCATGTGCCCATAATCAAGCTTTTATTGCACACTTGTATGCGTGATATTTCAGTTATATATCTTTGCTCTTTTTACCATGATATTTTGATATTGATTTTGGCATAGAACTTTTTCTTTTCTTTTATTTTTTTTGCCTTGACTTTTAAGTAATGAAACCTTCTTGGGTATGATGATTACAACGACGCTGAATTAGAACTTTGGGTTTTTCACTAGCCACATTACCAACTAGGTATCTGTAATGACTTAGAGTTGTTGATTAATGTTTGAGATATATAGCAATCGATAGATTTTGGGTAACAAGACTTGATAGTGAAACTTCTACCCAACCAAGGATAAAGCTTAATCACAAGGTAATGTTGAAGATGAATGACTAAAGGCCTCCTCAAGACTTCATGAACAAGTATCTAGGAAATGAGACAACCTTCGTTCCTTTCAATACAGACAGGTGAATGACTAAGACAATCATCATGTTTTTATTGATACAACTATATGAGAAAGCAATAATGATATGCAGCTATATTTTGTGCAATGGTGATATGCAAGAAACTATGATGTACTCTGAAATGAAAATATGTAATGTAGTAAAGAAATATGCAAGTGCAGTACTGAAAATTGAAATGAACCCACCCTTAGATGTAATATCTTTTTAGGTGCATGTTGTTATTGAGTTGGTATGAACTTTGTGTAGATAATTCATTGGTCTTTGTTTGAAGAGTTGGATGAACCTGTCTTTTTCAATAGGATGTTCAGTTGGGAGTCTTTCATGTACAGTTTTTGCTATAGCCTCCTTATTTTCAAACCAATCTAGTTGTGGTAGACCTTCTTGCCCCCAATATTTCAAGTGTGGGTGTATGAGGAAAATAGATTTTGGCTTTGAAGTTGTGACATGAGTGGGTGTTGTGTTTGTGCTTGAGAAGATGATGTAACAATTTGGGTGTTGATTTAATTATCTGGTACCATGCTTGTTTCTATCACCACATTGGCATGTGATAATGGTGCACATACATTATTGACAAGTTGTCTTGTGTAGTATGATCAAGATTGGTGATTCCATTGGTAAGGGGTTGATAAAAAACTTGTATAGAGACATTGAGATCATGAGGGAGATGATGAGATATGGTAGATTCATTTGGTGAGATGGAATCTTGTGAGAGACATGGATGATTATGACATGGAAATGATGGGATGAAGGGATGTTGACAAGAATCTGGATAAATAACAAGATCTTGTTTAGGACATGAAGGTAAAGGTATGCTTTGATCTTGGCTTGGAAAGGGATTATTATGAAGGATAGAAGGGTTATCCTAATCTTGCTTAGGAGGTGGATGCTGGATGGGACTTGAAAGAACATCTTTCTCTTGAGAAACAAGGGTGTTATTATGAGTGGAATAGAAAGGAATGAGGGGATCATCATAAGATTCTTGATAGGTGGAGTCTTGATCAAAAATTGGGTAGGATGGAAGGGTTTGATCTTGATCTTGATTTGTTTCATGACTGATTTCTTCTGATTTTGGATCATTCACTTGACATAGGGAAGGAGTTTGAATTAAACTCTATAAAGTGTTTTTCCGGGGAAATAGAATAGATGAAGGCATTGGAACTTGAATTTATGAAGCATGGATAGGACTAGCATCATGACTTGGATTAGGTAGCCTTTGGGAGATTGTGTTATTGGATAAAGATGGTGTGGATTGCTCTTGTGTAACTTCAAGGGATGATGAAATGGTGGATAGATATGATTGATTTATATTTTGGCTGAATGGGATTTGATTTTGGTTGAAAGAGATTAGATTTTGGTTGAAAGGGTTTTGGTTTTTGTTTTGGTTGAAAGAGGTTTGATTTTGGTTGAAAGAGATTTGATTATTGGGTTGATGTGATTGGTATGTTTGATATGTTGGGTTGATAGAAAAAGAAGGTTGACTCGACTCTAATGTTGGTTAATGAAGGTTGGCATGTTTGAATTGTCTCACAAGAAAAAGAAGGTTGGCCTGATAATGATTCCCTCATGGTTATCACTTCCCTCATCATATTTTCTAACCAGCCCCTATTGTTGTTAGGACTAGTCATGCCTCTCATTTGTTGTTGCAAAGTCTTGATCTATTGAGCTAAAATTTCTGTGGATGGTGATATAATAGGAATGGAAGGGATGAATTCTTCACCTTCCCTATGAAATGTATAACATCAATCCATGATGTTCGCTTGATTGGTTTAGACCTAAGATCACAACATGTAAGATGTTTTCTCAATTTCTTGAATGTTTGATTTTGATTTTGATGTTGATGTTGACACTTGATCTTGTTGTGGGCTTTTGGTCTTGTTGATATTGAAACTTGACTTTGTTGAGGGGTTGATCTTGTTGAACTTTGGTATTGCAAAGACACAGTAGCAAGAAAAGAAAACAATTCTAAACAAAGAGAGTACTTGTTTAAAGGAATTTTTCAAATCCTTAAGAATGTTGAGATCTTTTTCAAGACCCCATTTTGTTTTCAATAGTATTTTGGCAATTCGATAGAACATCAAGCAAACTCTCCTAAAGATAAAAGGTCACAATTATTATCAAAACCCACAACTTGATACTCTGTCAGCTCAAACAACCCCGTCACACCCTATGGTGTGCCCATTTTTTTGCCCTTTTCTGGAAATTAGACCAAAGAAGATCACTCCTCAATTGACCCGTGATCCTCAGAGATATATGGTGAGTGTCTTGGGGGTGGATTCTTCCCCACTCTTACATTGTGATAATTCAAGTGTCTGGTTATTGACTTGGTTATGCCTCTATTGCTATGGCTTTTAGTAAAGGCTTATGTTCGAAGATACCCTTTGAAGTCACGCAAGTGTGATTGAGGCCTATATCCCAACAAAATACCAAACAAGATGTAGTCACACAAGCATGATTGAGACCTCAAGGTCCTACAAAGTGCTCGATATGAGATAACTCAAATATGCTCCCTCCCCCAAGATTTTCATCTCAAAAGGTAATTTGATTATATTGAGTTAGAATACTTGGCTTTAGCCATACTCACTTGGGTCATTCCGTTCACACCAATCCCCTCAAGTCAACTCGGGAAGGCAATCCCTCTAAAGGATGTAAGTACATAGATTAAATGAAAGCATAAAAGAAGAGAGTCTGGTTTTCTAATCACCCATTGAAGGGAAGAGAATAATACCTATCACTTCAAAGACTAGTAAAACAAAATTATTTTTACCCTCCAATTGCAATGATTGTTTTTTACTCTAAGTGGAGATGTTGCTCCACACAGGCATGGCATTCATTTTTGTTGGAAAATTGGAGGAATTGATTATGTGTTGCATTGATATTTTGTCATTGATGACAACATCGACTATTTTGGTTGTTTATCAGTTTCTAGTAGAGCGGTTGGATTATGATATTGATTCGGTATGTTTTGGTTTGTGGAATTGGTTTGGATCTGTTATTCATGCTATTCAGATGTGTATCATGATTAGTTGGTTCAGGATTTGATGACTCGGGAGCTATCATTTGTTCTAGTAAGCCTTTTGGTCACCGGTAAGGGTTTTACTAGCAGAGATTTATTGAAGATATTTTGATGCATGTGATAAGTGGTGATGGTGCAGCTTCTAGATGGATTTTGGGATGTTGATGGTTATCTTGTTCGTGTTCCTATTGATCGGTGGTGTTGGATTTGGGTCCGGACCTAATGCTATCTTATTTTGCTAGGTTATGGACCGGTTTATGTAATGTGTTGGTGGATGATCTTGATGCGTTACCGATTGGGTTTATTGATTGGATTATGTTGTTTCAGTCTTAGGACGACTTGGTTGGTCATTGGATTGTGGGTTTATGCTATGAATTTATTATATTATCTTTTAGGTGGCCGACCTAATTGTTTAGGTCTCGGGTTGGTATAAATATGATGTAAGATCTCTTTGTAGATCATGGGATTAAGGTTATGGGATTATCTGTGTGCGAATAAGGTTATAATCATATGCAGAGGTTTTGGTCAATCATAGGTGATTGATTTGGGTTGGTGAAAGAGGTTTAAGACCTCCAGTACTGAGCTTAACCAAAATTGTATTCAGGCATAGGAGATTCTATTCTTGCAGTTCACTCTTCTTTCCCAATTGTAGTCTGGATTCATTTTGTAGTCAGCGAGGCTCCTTTTGTGATGAGCAGTGCACTCTAGGTTGTTGGCCTTCCTATATGTGCAGGCCCCTCTTTATGTAATCACGCACTTACTGCAAAAGTATCATCTGACTATGGATAGGCTTCCCACCATGGTTTTTCCCTTTATCAGGTTTTCCACATACAAATCTTGGTGTTATCTTTTGTGGATGGTTGGTAAATTTTTTGTGGATTATATTTATGCTTAACTATTATATCTTCTATTCTGGTATTTGGTTTATGTATTCTGGTAATAAGGTTTTAATGCTTAAAGTTCTATAATCTATTAACAACCGATTCAACCCCCTCTCAGTTGTTCACTGATTATCTGAGTTGTCTAACAATTGGTATTAGAGCTTGGTCACAAGTTCGAATCATGCAGGACATGATGAGTGATGCTGGGAGGGGGATTGTTGGCAGTGGGCCAGCATCCCTTGCGGGGATTCACGAAATGGTTTAACAACCTCCTGTGGATTCTATAAGTCTAGTGGTTGTATTGGGCATTGATAGGTCGATCTTTTGGTGCAATGACAACCTTAGCTTGTAACAAGTGGTATAAGAGCAGAGGAACAAAAAATCAGAAGACTCCTAAGTATGTTAGGTTAAAACATTTAGAAGATCAGATCATTGGAGACAAGAATAAAGGAGTGATGACAAGAAGAAGGTTGGCAACTAATGAGGTATGTTTAATTTCTCAAATTGAACCGACGTCAGTAATTGAAGCATGTAAAGATAAATGTTGGATAAAAGCAATGGAAGAGGAATTAGATCAGATAGAAAAGAATAATACATGGACTTTAGTTTCGCGGCCTCAAAATAAAAATGTTATTGGGACTAAGTGGGTTTTTAGGAACAAATTGAATGAAGATGGACAAGTTGTGAGTAATAAGGTTGGATTGGTTTGTAAAGGATATTCTCAGAAGGAAGGAATTGATTATGATGAGACTTTTACTCTGGTAGATAGGATTGAAGCTGTGAGATTATTTCTTGCTTATTCTTATCATAAGAACTACAAGGTTTATCAAATGGATGTTAAGTGTGCATTTATGAATGGAGATCTTGAAGAGGAATTTTACATTGAGTAGCTTGATGTATTTTCACTTTCAGATGACAAAAACATGGTTTGCAGGTTAAAGAAAGCTTTTTATGGATTGAAACAAGCCCCTAGAGCTTGGTATACAAGATTGGATAAATATCTTTTAAACTTTGGTTTCACTAAAGGTAATGCTGACAATAATTTATATTATAAGATCACTGATGATGACATATTGATTGTTGAAGTCTTTGTTGATGATATCATTTTTGGAGGTGAGCATAAGTTATGTATGGAGTTCTTTGATAATATGAAGAATGAATTTGAGATGTCTATGATTAGGGAGATGAATTTTTTCTTAAGTTTGCAGATTACTGAACTGATAAAGGTATTTTCATTTGTCAAACTAAGTATTCTAGGGAGCTGTTGAACAAATTTGGTACTCCTATGGTTACAAGTGAGAAATTGACTAAGATAGATGCATCAACACTAGTAAATCCTACAAGGTACAAATATATGATTGGAAGTTTGTTATATATGACTCAAACTAGACCAGATATAATGAATGTAGTTTGTATTGTATCAAGATATCAAAGTGATCCTAGAGAGAATCATGAGAGTACGGTGAAAAGGATTTTTAGGTATTTGCAAGGAACAACTGAATATGGTTTGTGGTATCCTAAAAATGATGTTTTTAAATTATGTGCATATACAGATGCAGATTGGGTTAGAGATGTTGATGACCAGAAGAGTACATTCGGTGGAGCTTTCTTTCTTGGAAAGAAACTTGTTTCATGGATCAACAAGAAGCAATCATGTACCTCTTTATCTATTGCTAAAGCTGAGTTTGTTGTTGTTGCTACTAATTGTACATGAGTTATATGGATGAAGTGAATGTTGAAGGATAGAAGGGTGGAGTGTAATGAACCGATTGTTATTCATTGTGATAACTCTGCTGCAATTGACATATCAAAGAATCCAATATTTCATTCTAAGACAAAGCACATATCTATCAAGTACAATTTTTTGAAGGAGAAGGTGGAAGCAAATGAAGTTAGACTAATTTATGTGAACACTAAAGAGAAGATTGCAGATATCTTCACTAAACCTTTGCCTAAGGAAACATTTGAGTACTTTAGAGATAGATTGGGGGTTTCTGCCCCTCTGGTAGAGACCTGAGTGATGCTGATTGGCATCAATCCAGTATGCATTTACAAAGCTACTATTAATTTTGGATTGATGTGTTGGTGCTACTACTCAGGGGGAATAGTTAGTTGTGTGGTTCAGTGGATTTATGCTTTTTCTTTGATGTTTATGTCAGATTTTTGGCATTGATATCAAAGGGGGAGAGATATATGTGAAAAAAAGAGCTTAATAGAATATCAGTCAAAGTGAGATCAAAGCTTAACAGGGATATTATTCATAGGGGGAGTTTGTTAACTTCATTGTAATATCATCTTATGGGAGATTGTTGGTTGTCTTCATTTGGGGGAGACTTATTTGGCATTTCTTGGCACTTGGATGTTTTTCACATCTAGTGTTGCCATCAATGCCAAAGGGGGAGATTGTTGAAAAATTGGAGGAGTTGATTATGTGTTGCATTGTTGTTTTGTCATTGATGGCAACACCGACTGTTTTGGTTGTTTACCAGTTTTCGGTAGGTTCTGGTAGAGCAGTTGGATTATGATATTGATCCGGTATGCTCTGGTATGCTTTGATTTGTGGAATTGGTTTGGATCTATCATTCATGCTATTCAGATGTGTATCACGATCAATTGGTTTGGGATTTGATGACTCAGGAGCTATCATTTGTTCTAGTAAAGCTTTTGGTCACCAGTAAAGGTTTCATCAGTAGATCTTTGTTGAAGATATTTTGATGCATGTGATAAGTGGTGTTGGTGTGGCTTCTAGATGGCTTCTGGGATGCTGATGGTTATCTTGTTCGTGTTCCTATTGATCAGTGGTGTTGGATTTGGGTCCGGACCTAATGCTATCTTATTCGGCTAGGTTATGGACCGGTTTATGTAACGTGTTAGTGGATGATCCTGATGTGTTATCGGATGGATCTATTGATTGGATTATGTTGTTTTGGTCTTAGGCTGACTTGGTTGATCATTGGATTGTTGGTTTATGTTATGAATTTATTGTATTATCTTTTAGGTGGCTGACCTAATTATTTAGGTCCCGGGTTGGTATAAATATGATGTAAGATCTCTTTGTAGATTATGGGATTATTTGTGTACGAATAAGGTTGTAATCATATGCAAAGGTTTTGGTCGATCATAGGTGACCGAATTGGGTTGGTGAAAGAGGTTTAACACCTCTGATACTGAGCTTAACTGGAACTATATTCAGGCATAGGAGATGCTATTCTTGTAGTTCACTCTTCTTTCAGGATTGTAGTCTGGATTCTAATTGTGGGTAGGCTTCCCACCATGGTTTTTCCCTTTACCAGGTTTTCAACGTACAAATCTTGGTGTTATCTTTTGTGGATGGTTGGTAAATGTTCTATGGATTATATTTATGCTTAATTGTTATATTGGTTATTCTAGTATTTGGTTTATGTATTTCGATAATAATTTATTTATGTTTAAGTTCTATAATCTGTTAACAACTAATTCACCCCCCCCCCCCCCTCTCAGTTGTTCACTAGTTATCTGAGCTATCTAACCATTTTTAATCCTCATAGCAATTTGTGAAGTAAAGAAAAGAGTTTGTTTTGTTCTTTTTATGAGCACCAAAAGACATTTTTCTACTCTAACCCTATAGATGAAAATGACATTAGTGGACACATGGTGGGCTATCCAGCCTATCTTTCCCTCGATTACAAAGATGTGTCTTTTTACAATCAGAGAGTCATTCTGACAAAAATCAACAAACATCAAAGACAGAGTGAAGAAAATTTCAAATGGTAATTGCAAATTAACTACTAATCAATTGCAAATTACCTACAGATCAAGTGTGAATTATTGTGCTATCAGTTGCAAATTATTGTGCCATCAATTATGATCTAATCTTTGAGCAATTGTGTATCACTATCTTGTCAATTGTGAATTAGTTAACAGGCATAGTTTAATTTACACAAAAATATAAGACAAAAGAGAGAAGTTTATTTTGCGATGATGTCACTTCAGATCATGCAAGCCATCACTTCAATGTCATCATTAAACTTAAATTTGGCAAGGAATTGATGAATTTTTTTGTGGTATTGAGTGATTGTCTCTCCCTCTTCAATTTCACGAAGTTGTCTTTCTGCCTTTAGAAGGCCTTGGTATGTTCTTTGTTGTCTTTTGTGATATATTGCACTCCTAGCACCTAAAATTTTGAAAGTCACCTTACCTGCCATCAGATTAGACACATTTCATGCAAAAATATGATTTTTCCAGAATTAGAAAACATTTATGGGTTAAGTGTGCAAGACCAATTAAGTGAGAAACGACAAACAAAAATTGATTTTTTTACCCCTTCTGGTAATTGCGGATCATTTCTAGCAATTATGAGACATTTTAATAGTAATTGTGAGACATTTTAACATCAATTGCAAACTGATATTAGCAAGTGTGAATTTCTGCACTGTCAATTACAGACCTGCATTGTTTGGGCTCGTACGGATCTGCAAAATCAAATAAAATAGAAAGCGAAGGTTAAATCTTATCTTTCACACCAGGTTCACCATTTGTTTTCATGCCTGAATGTCATATGTATTAAGCTAATTAGCAAATAAGAATGAATCACCAATTCTCAACTAATTAGCAAACACCAAACATAATCAATGAAAATCAATACAAAATAAGAAATGAATTCAAATGAAGACTCCTTGATAGGGAGGCTACCTAGTTTGCCATCAATTAGGTTTCTTTGATGGTTTGCTTCTATCCCTTTCCAAGTTCCAAGTCTACCCCTCTAGACTTCTAAGGGCTTCCCTACCATTTGTTTGCTTATCTCACCTTCCTCAAGCTCACAAAGTAAGCTTTTTCACTAAATCCTTGCAAGGGTAAAGGACACACACTTTCTTTCTCTCTTTGCAAAACCACCCATCTTGTTTGGTTTAGCAAACTTGCCCCATTTGGTTACACAATGTCTCGATTTAAATCTTGTAGCCTTTTGGAACTTCTTCCAGTTCTCAGCAGTTTCCTTCCCCTGCAAGTTATCTCCTTCAAATTACTGATACCTAGCCGGACTATCACCAAGCTCGCCTAGGCTCAGTATACAGAAATGGCGATTGCCATTTCCTGCTCTCTTTCAAATGAAAACCTACTGTACATAGCTAGCTCTACTTGACAATCTCCAATGATCTTGTGGAGTTTCAAGTCAAAGCCATATGATTATTGAAAACTGGGAACAAAAACTGAAAGGGAAAGCTTTATTTACAAATCCCGAATTTATTCACAGGTTCAAAATAGTAACTCTTTATAACAAAGAAAAGAAACAATTACATTAACAACATATTTGAAATGAACAAAATTAAACACTAATTGAAAACCAGAAAATGGACTTCTCTATTGCATTTCAAAATAACAAAATGTGTTCTCTGAGGCAATCGACAAACAATGATCAATGGTCCACAATCAAATGATCAACCATCCATGATTCATGATTAACCTCTTATAGATGCCCGTTAGGTCTTTTTATACATTCCATCCTCTATTGGGAACTTCTCCTATTGGACTAGATAAATCTCGTTACCAATAGTTTTCCATTTGTAACTGCTTCACAGGTTGCATCAGAACATCGGGGTAACATCCAAACAAGGTTACCGATGTCCGATGACAACCTCCAACTCTTCGCACTTCCTATCGGGTCTTCGGTGTAACATCAAAATGGGGTTACTGATGACCGATGCCAACACACACCGCTTCACGTTTTCCATTGAGTCATCAGGGAGACTTCAAAACCTGTCTTCCGATGGCTGATGACAACTTTTTGCGCTTCGCACTTCCTATCAGGTCATAGGGAAGACTCCAAAACTTGACTTCTAATGGCCAATGAGGACTTGGCAAATGAGGTGGTCTCATCGAGTCATCGGTGTAGCATGAAACTACTCCTGCCGATCTCCGATACTCTATCTAGTGAACGAGCTCCAAGCCAATGCTTTCTCATCGGGATGTCGGGGTAACTTGAAACGGTTCCTCCCGATACCTGATGGCTCCACTCCACACCTATGCTTTCACATCAGGTTGTCAGGGTAACTTGAAATCACTCCTCCTGATACCTGATGATAATACTCCAAGCATTGACAACTTATCGGGTCATCGGGGTAAGTGTGAACGACTCCTGTCGATACCCGATACAACTACTCCAACTCTATCAACCTCGTCGGGGTAAGACTTGCTGATTGGGGTAGGTCTTGCTGATAAGGAAAATTTCAAAAACTACAAACTAAGCAACCAAACAAATGGACTAGAGCCAATCCTTATGTATTTACATGACCACTGGAAGGTCTCACAAGCCAAAATTGGTTAAGGGAATTTCAACCCTTAGGTGCTCCTACACCATATTCCCCCCAAAACAAAGAAGTCAAGTGACTACGCTTGGCAGGAAGGAAAGATCAATTCCTAACTTAAAAAATTCTAATTCAGGGACCCAAGTTGATTCAGAATCAGCTTTATGCATCCACTTGACCAAATGTTCCATGTAGACCTGTTGTCTAGTCTTCTTGAGAACATGGGAATCCAATACTTTCTCAGCCCGAGGCATGGAAGAGGAAAGTAAGGGCAGGTCAGTAAGTGACTGTTGAACATCTGAAACTCGCGCATCCTCCTTGGGAAGTTGTCCCTTGTAGACAACCAAATCTATGACATTGAAAATGGGAGACAAAACAATATCAGATGGAAAATCAATCTTATAGGCATTAGAGCCATACTTGGCTGAAACTTTGCATGGGCCTATTCTCCTCATTTGCAGCTTGCTGGGAACCCCTTTTTGAAGTCGAGCCTTGTTCAAATGTACCATAACCAAATCTCCAACTAAAAATTGCACATCTCTCCATGTGGCATCAACTCTAGCTTTAACTTTTTGTGAAGAATCCTGGAGAGCTCGCCTGACTTGGTCATGAACCTCCTTCATAAATTGAGCAACATCATCAGCTTGACCACTTATGTGCAGCAGAATACCAAGATCTCTTAATTCCATAACACCTCGTGGTTGCATACCATAGACTATCTCAAAAGGACTCTTCCCAATAGACCTGTTGACATTGTCATTGTACGCAACCTCTTCCTGGTGAAGAACCTAATCCCAACTCTATTCATATTCTGCTGTCAAACACCTTAAAAGGTTTCCAAGTTTCCTATTGACCACCTCTATTTGACGATTTGTTTGGGGATGATAGGCTGAACCAAAAGACAAGTTAGTTCCCAGTCTTTTCCAAAGAGTTTTCCAAAATTGTCCAAGGAATTTGACATCTCTATCTAAAACAATGCTAACCGACAAACCATGGATTCTTATAACCTCTTTGAAAAACAAGTGTGCAATGTGACTAGCATCATGAGTAGTTTTGCAAGGAACAAAATGTGCCATCTTACTAAATCTGTCAACAACAACAAAAATGCTATCGCAACCAAGCTTACTTTTGGGTAATCCAACCACAAAATCCATACTTACACATTCCCATGGCATTGTAGGAATAGGTAATGGCTGATAAAGACCAGCATTAGTAGTTGTACCTTTAGTTTTCTAACAAACCATACACTGCTCAACATACCTTCTGATATCCCTCTGCATTTTGGGCCAACAGTAGAACCTTTTAACAAGTTCCAATGGCTTATTAAGGCCAAAATGACAACTCAAACATCCATTGTGCTTTTCTTGGATCAGATTTTCCCTCGTCGATCCTTTGGGAACACACAATTGTCCACCTTTAAACAACAAACCATTCTGCAAAGTAAAATCAGCATATTCATTATGAAAGTGATTCTGAAATTCTTGACAAACCTTGTAAATGGCTGCAAAATATTCATCATTGGGGTACAAATCCTTGAAGTAATCAACTTCAATACTCTGAATCTGCACTTCTTGCACTATTAGTATCCTTCTACTCAAAGCATCTGCTACTTTATTACACTATCCTTTCTTATGCTTAATAGAAAAAGTATATGACTGCAAATACTCAACCCATTTAACATGCCGATGACTCAACTTATCTTGTGAATTCAGAAAACTTAAATCTTGATTATTTGTGTAAACAACAAAATCCTTAGGTAACAAGTAGTGCCTCCACTTCCTAAGAGCTTGGACAAGAGCATGCAGCTCGAGATCATAGGATGAATATTTCTTCTTGGCATCATTGAGCTTCTCACTAAAGAAAGCTACAGGTCTATTTTCTTGACTCAAAACAACACCAACTACTATACTACTTACATCACAATCAATTGTGAACAACTTATCAAAACTAGGAAGAATGAGTACTGGTTGTGTAGCTGCCTTTTGTTTCAAAAGTTCAAACCCTTTGTTAGCTGCATTGGTCCACTGAAACTTAGTTTTAACTCCTCCTTTGATGGTATCCAGCATGGGTGCACAAATCTCACTGAACCCTCTGATAAACTTCCTATAGAACTGTGCCAAACCATGAAAACTTCTTATTCACTTGTTGTCTTTGGTGTTGGCCAATTTGTGATGGCTTCCACCTTTGATGTGCCCATCTTCAAATATCCTCCTAAAACTACAAATCCAAGATAGACAAGTTCCTGCTTCATAAAATCACACTTCTCCAAGTTTATTGTTAGTTGCTCATCATACAATTTTTGTAATACAATACTAAGATGCTCTAGATGTTCCTCTTTAATTCTACTGAAAATCAACATGTCATCTAAGTATACAACAAAAAATTTATCAATAAAATCTTTAAGCACTTCATTCATGAGTCTCATGAATGTACTGGGAGCATTACTAAGACCGAATGGCATAACAAGCCACTCATAAAGCCCTTCATTGGTTTTGAAGGCTATTTTCCATTCATCACCTTCTTTTATCCTGATCTGGTGGTATCCACTCTTGAGATCAATCTTTGTGAAGTACTTTGCACCTCCCAAGCAATCCATCAATTCTTCAATTCTTAGGATAGGAAATTTGTACCTGATAGTGATTCCATTTATGGCTCTTGAATCTGTGCATAGCCTCCATGTTCCTCCTTTCCTGGGTGCTAACACTGTAGGTATGACACAAGGACTTATGCTCTTCTTTATCAGCCCTTGGTCCAACAATTCTTGGACTTATCTAGCCACTTCCTTGTTCTATTTGGGAGTCATCTTATAGGTTGCTTTGTTGGGTAATGATGCTCTTGGAATAAAATCAATCTGATGGCTTATGGCTCTAATAGGAGGTAGGATTGCTGGTGCTCCATCACTTATGATTGCTTTGAAGTTGTCTAGTATATGTTGCACTTCATGAGGTATTTGAAACTTCTTTTCTTTCTTTGCTTCCTTTGGTTTCACTATAAGAGCAAACCCCACTCCTTCTCCTTCCTTGAGAGTGTTAATGAACTCTTTTTCACCTACCAGTAATGCATTTGGACCTTTAGTTTTGTTGCTCTCTCCTTCATCACTTAGGGACTGAATATGGTATGTAACTCCATTCTTTTGAAAAGAATAAGAGTTCTTCTCTCCATTGTGAATGGCCTTTCTATCAAACTGCCATTGTCTTCCAAGAAGTAGATGGCAAGAATCCATAGGCAGGATGTCACACAAGACTTTATCCTTATAACTACCTATGTTGAACTCAATCCATATTTGTTCACTCACTACCACATGCTGCTCCTTGTTGAGCCAAGTGACCCTATATGGATTACTATGTGGAATTCTTTTCAACTTCAGTTTACTTACTGCTTCCTCTGACATAATGTTGTCAATAGATCCTGAGTCTATCACCTCTCTACAAACCTTACCAAGGACCTTGCATTTTATTCTAAACAAAGCTCTTCTTTGAGTTGGTTCTTCTTTGATTGGTTCCTTAATCAGGGCTCTTCTCATCATTAAATTTTCTCCATATTCAAGAGCTAAGCTCCCATCTTGTGTCTTGCTGATTTCTGCATCTTCTTGTACATATGTCACTCTTCGTTCACTTCCTTGAGATGAAGAGAATTTCTCTGGACATCTATAGGCAGGGTGACCCAACTTTTGACAATTGTAACACTTCATGGTGGAGAAGTAGGACCCTCATATCAGTCCACTAGATCTACCTCTTCCTGGGTTGCTAGATGATCCCCTTCCTTTATAGCTACTCTTGCTATGTGAATCCTCACTTTTCTCTATAATTTTGGACTCTCCTTGGGACCTTTGATGTGCTCCTCTTCCACCAAAACTGCCTCTTTGGCCTCTACCATATTTTCCTCTGCATCTTCCTCTGTTGCTTTGTTCTTGCTTCTTTTTGATCTTTTCCTCCACCTTCAGTGCCAATTGATAGCACTTATGCACGGTGTTAGGAAATAACAAACTCAAATCCTCTTGAATATTCCATCTCAAGCCATTCAATTATCTGGCTACCTTGATGCTCTCATCCTCTACCACCTTGGATTTCAGACATAAATTTTGAAATTCCTCAGTATAGCTACTCACATCCAAGTCTCTTTGTCTCAGGTTTTGTCTCCTTTTGTGCAATTGGATCTCATAATCTTGAGGGATGTAGGCCTCTTTCACCTTGGCTAACATGCCCTTCCAAGTGGCTATGGGGTTCTTGCCCTCTTTTTGCCTCTCTTCTTGGATAAAATTCCACCAAGTCAATGCTACCCATCTCAATCTAGATTTGGCCACCTTCACCTTTTGAGCCTTACTGATTCCATCACACTCAAAGTGATTCTCCAATCCCTCTATCCATTCCAAGACTACCTTAGGCTCCATTTTTCCACAAAAAAGTGGCACTCCTTCTAAAGATTTTCCTCCTAAGGCTTTAATTTCTATAAGGAAAGGTTCTTTAGGTAGAATAGGGTCTGGTTTAGGAGTCCTATCCTCTTCTACAACTTCTTTGCCTTTCCCCTCATTGACCTTGATTGTCACTTTCTCAGTTTTATCTTTAACTACGTCTAGTTTTCTCTCCAATTGTAGCAATCTTTCTTTTAGGAGTCTATTCTCTTCCTCCTGATCTTCTACCTTCTTTGCTAACTCTGCATTAATCACCATTCTGAGACTATTTTCTCCTATTGATTCAGTATCTAACATCAACTACTTTCTTCCCAAGTCTAAACTTGCTCTGATACCAATATGATAGGGAGGCTACCTAGTTTTCCATCAATTAGGTTTCTTTGAAGGTTTGCTTCTATCCCTTTTCGGGTTCCAATTCTACCCCTCTAGACTTCTAAGGGCTTCCCTACCATTTGTTTGCTTATCTCACCTTCCTCAAGCTCACAAAGTAAACTTGTTCACTAAATCCTTACAGGGGTAAAGGACACACACATTCTTTCTCTCTTTGCAAAACCACCCATCTTGTTTAGTTTAGCAAACTTTCCCCCTTTGATTACACAATGTCTAGATTTCAGGCTTGTAGCCTTCGGGAACTTCTTCCAGTTCTCAGCAGTTTCCTTCCCTTGCAAGTTATCTTCTTCAAATTACTGATACCTAGCCAGACTATCACCAAGCTCGCCTAAGCTCAGTATACATAAATGGTGATTGCCATTTCCTCGTCTCTTTCAAATGAAAACCTATTGTACATAGCTAGATCTACTTGACAATCTCTAATGATCTTGTGGAGTTTCAAGTCAGAGCCATATGATTATTGAAAACTGGGAACAAAAACTGAAAGGGAAAGCTTTATTTATAGATCCTGAATTTATTCATGGGTTCAAAACAGTAACTCTTTAGAACAAAGAAAAGAAACAATTACATTAACAACATACGTGAAATGAACATAAATTAAACACTAATTGAAAACCAGAAAATGGACTTCTCTATTGCATTTCAGAAAAACAAAATGTGCTCTGAGGCAATCGACAAACAATGATCAATGATCCACGATCAAATGATCAACCATCCATGATTCACGATTAAGCTCTTACAGATGCCCGTTGGGTCTTTTTATACATTCCATCCTCTATTGGGAACTCCTCCTATTGGACGAGATAAGTCTTGTTACCAACGGTTTTCCATTTGTAAGTACTTCGCAGGTTCCATCGGAACATCGGGGTAACATCCAAACAAGGTTACCGATGTCCGCTGACAACCTCCAATTCTTCGCACTTCCTATCGGGTCTTTGGTATAACATCAAAACGGGGCTACCGATGACTGATGACAACACACACAGCTTTGCATTTTCCATTGAGTCATCGGGGAGACTTTGAAACCTGTCTTTCGATGGCTGATGACAACTTTCCGCGCTCTACACTTCCTATCGGGTCATCGGGAAGACTCCAAAACCTAACTTCTGATGGTCGATGATGACTTGGCAAGTGAGGTGGTCTCATCGGGTCATCGGTGTAGCGTGAAACTACTCTTGCTGATCTTTGATACTCCATCTAGCGAACGCACTCCAAGCCAATTCTTTCTCATCGAGACATCATGGTAACTTGAAACGGTTAGTCCCGATACCCGATGGCTCCACTCCATGCCTATGCTTTCACATCGGTTCATCAGGGTAACTTGAAATCACTTCTCCCGATACCTGATGACAATACTTTGAGCACTGACGACTTATCGGGTCATCGGGATAAGTGTGAACCACTCCTACCGATACCCGATACAAATACTCCAACTTTGGCGACCTCATCAGGGTAAGCCTTGCCGATCAGGGTAGGTCTTGCTGATAAGGAAAATTTCAAAAACTAAAAACTAAGCAACCAAACAAATGGACTAGAGCCAGTCCTTATGTATTTACATGACCACTGGAAGGTCTCACAAGCCAAAACTGGTTAAGGCCATTTCAACCCTTAGGTGCTCCTGTACCACTCCCTCATCCTGAATCTTTGCTTCCATTGTGCTTCTCTGAATTGTGCTTGTAGGTGGCTCTCAAGTGTTACACTAGGATTCCTACATAGATTAGACAATTGTTTGAAGATTGTGATTATAACTTGATATGAGAAATTGATGTTGTTTATATAAATTTTCAACATAGATGGGGAGGGATTTTGAACTCGTCCTGATTGGGAGACAACTAATTTAGATTGATCAGTGAAATCATCTTGATTGATTTGTTAACTCAATAGATTGGTCTATTATCAAGGTTGATTGGAGAGTGAGCTCAATTCATTAACCAGTAGACTAAATAGACTAGCTAGTTGACTGAATTGATTGATTAGAAGATTGAATTGATTGACTAGTTAGAAAAAGATGATTTGGAGTGGAAAGGGGGTGATTGATGTGTTAACTAAGTTAACTAATTAGTCAACTGATTTGATCAATCAGTTATAATTTCAACATGTGTTTTAACATTTTGAAATTGAATTTGATTTTCATTTTCAATTTAGATTTGAATTTGGACTTTCGAATGTTGAAATGCACATGAAATTAACTGAAATTCAGATTTGGTGAAATGTGAATTTGATGATTTGGAATTAGATGAAATTAAATGAAATGAATTGAAATTTGAATTTGGGGAATTGGAGGAATAAATTAATTAATTGAAATGAAATTGATTAAACATTATAAATAGGATTAATTAAATAATAAAAATTATTTAATCAAGGAGTTAATCGTAATTAATTAAATAAATAGTATTTAATTAATATTTGAGAAAGGGGTTAAATGATTAATTAATTAAGAAGTGGAAATTGAATAATTAGAAATGTTGAATGTGATGATTAAGTTGTTGGCATTATGATGCATTTTGTATGACTGGTGAAATGGTTGTCATTTTTGTCAACATCATCTTCTAAGTCTCCACAGTCCATCGATAAAGGCGTAAAGGGTAACCGATGAAGAACAAAAATCCTTATTCCTATCAACAATGAGTAGATTGGTATATAGGGGTTAACCAGCTAAGCAGTGAGTAGACCGGTATACAGGAGTTAACCGGCTAAGCAGTGAGTAGACCGGTAAATAGGAGGTAACTATCTAAGCAATGAGTAGATCAGTATACAAGAGGTAACTGGTTAGGTAGAATTGGACCGGTACATAGGCGACAACTGGCAAAATAGAAGTCTCAATCGATAGACTTAGAAACATCCAGATAACATCCAGTTGAACCGACAATCTTCCATTATCAACTGATGAGATTTTCGGCATGAACTACTGTCTTAACCGATATTCCCGAAATTATTTTTGAAGAGCAATTTGAGGCGCAATAACAGATTTTTGAATTTGATTTTTGGAGGGAAATTTGGCACTAGAAATAAAGGCTAATATATTCACATCATTCATTCTAATTGTGTTGTTGCCAATGTGAAAAAGATCTATGTGAATGTAAATAGGGGGAGCAAAATAGAGTGCAATAGATAGAGGTATGAATCGATGAAGCCAACACCGATCAGAAGAAAAGAGTATGCAAAGTGGATCTATGAGACAGAGGTAGTGTCATCAGACAGATCAATCATCTTTGTTGCCTTCTAACAATTGCAACATTGTAAATCCCTTAACATGGTGAACCTTAACTAGTTCTTTATGTAAAATCTCTTAACCAAGTCACTTCAAATATGAAGTTGTAAACTCCTCTAGCAAGGTGAACTTTAACAAGTTCTAAGTTATTCTTAACCAGATACCAGTCACTTCTAACAGGGTGATGTTCTTAGAAAGAATTGGTTGTAAGCTCTTAACAGGGAACTCTTTTTCACTGTAGTAAAAGAGATTGTGGGTTATCACCACCTTGGTTTTCTCCCTCTAATTGAGGGTTTCCACATATAATTGCTAGTGTTATGTGATGCTTATTTGTGCATGCAAATATCTTTTCTTTGATGTTCTCTACTTTCATGATTTATGCAATGTTTAAGTTAATTTGGAAGAATAGTAGCAAACCAGTCAGTTTGAATGTTTGAATTGTGAATAAACTATTTTGACTGATTCACCCCCCTCAGTCACCAGTTAATGCAGAAAATTTGTATCAGAGCTTTGGTCCTCTGAAGAAAAGATTGAGACCTTGAGGAAAAAGATCATGGAGGAATACATGTATCAGAAGCAGATTGATGAAGCAAATGAAATTATTTCTCAACTGAAAGAGAGACTAAGAAAATCACTTGCTAAAAGAAAGGAACTAGCTCCACAACTAAATGAGAGTCGGGATATCATAGATCAACTCTATGAATAGAGTGGATCTGAAGAAGCATAAGAAGCAATCTCAGAACTGATGGAAAAGAACAAGAAGCTGACTAAAGAAATCACAAATCTAAAAAGAGAGCATGAAAGTCAGGGCCCGAGAATGACTAAAATACTAGAAGCCAGCATGATAGCAGATGAAAGAAAAAGAGATGCAGAAGAAGTTTTTTCAAAGGCCGAAAAATCCAAAAGGATTGTTGAAGAAGCCCTAAGAGAAAATGATGCAGTCATCATTGAAAAAGATGAAGAAATCTGAATTCTCACTCATGAGAATGAATACATTCATGAGCCTCTACATGACAAAGAAGAGGAAAAGGAGAAGATGATGAAAGAGATTGAACAACTCAAAAATGAGTTGAAAGCTACAAATGAGAGAAATGAAAAGCTGAGGAAATTTAATGAAATCTCTGAGAAGATAGATGAACAATTAAAATCTCAGAGGAGAACAAAAGAGACAACCAGTCTTGGTTACTCTGGTACAGGTTCTATGGAAATTGGAGAATCATCTAAATCCAAAAGGATGAAGGATAATAAAAGGAACAATTCAAGAATGAAAGGTATGAAGTTTTCTAAATCTTCTTGCAATCATTGTGGTAAACCGAGTCATAAGTCTGGTGTCTGTAGAAATCAATTGGTTAGTCAGAAGAAGTCTTTCACCTTTGATGATTATTGCTATAATTGTCACAAGTATGGTCACACTGTTTATAAGTGTAGATCTCAATCTAGCATCATGTCTAATAGAAGAAGCTTTAATGGATATTGCTTTACATGTAATAAATATGGACACAAAGCTGAAGAATGCATGTTCAAGTCAAACGTATCAAGATCACCATTTAAACCGGTTAGATCTAATAAAAGGAGTAATTGGTTCAATGCCACCTGTTCCACTTGTGGTAATTTTGGTCATGGTGTAGCAAATTGCAAAACGAGAATGGATAAGAGAAATAATGCAGGACCATGGAGGACAATTGGTATGGCATGTTTGAATTGCCATAAGATCGGTCACTTAGCTAGAGAATGCAGGAACTAATCCTATAACCGGTTTGAAGACATGAACTAGTTTGGCAAAAAGAAAGGGCAAAATGACTTGAACAGAAAGAAGACAATTGAAGAGGTGAGGAATGCAATGAAAAAGACATGGATTAAGAAGGAAGAAAGCAAAGAAGGAGAGAATCATTCTAAAACTAAGTCATCATGCATCGGTGATGTTAGTTCCTCTTCAAACTAGGCATACTGGTGCTCATGGGGAGCACATATGGTAAGATCATTATTGAATCCCCTCAACCGATATGAGGTTATGTCTATCTGCATAGTTTAGATGCATAAAAGTTTGTTTAACAGCTCTTATTTGGTAAATGTTGTTTTTGCACCGATATCAGTAACAAGCAAATGGTAAAAAGTAAATTAGTGTACCTTAAGTTGTAAATAGTCAAAATTATACAAACTACTTGTTACATTGAAGCACCGATAAATCTTAATGGATAAATAAAGAAATGTCATACATTTCATTTACCTTGCTTTCTTGTGAACATTATTGAGCTCTTGTGCAACCTAAGGTGATCAAAATCTTGCTAGTGCTATTTGTGCGAAGTGATTAAGTAGCGTGATAGCAATGATTGGCAACCCTAGAGGAGAAGGTATTCTAGGTATTCAAACCCTATTCTAAATAATTAGTTTGAAGTTCATCATGGCAGCTTCTATATCGACTCCTATGTTGGTTGAAGCACTCAACGAGCCACAACTCGAGTTTAAACTGCATCCTATGAAGGCTGGAGAGATCGACATGACCGATGCCCTATCATCTGTGCCCTCTGATGTGTTACAAGTTGAATATATTCACTCCTTCATCCATTGCAAGCTTGAAGACCTTGGAGACAAATTTATTTGAAATGAATTCAAAGGGTTCTATAATAATTATATGTCGAAGGCAAAATATTTGCATCTGAAGACTAGGGTTTGTTGAATGCTGTTGATTTTCTCAATCAATTTCATGCCAATTGGGTTAGGTGTGTATTAAGAAGAGTGCATGATCAATTTCTATGGCTAGAAGATGAAGCACCGATCAAGATTACAAAGGATGTGATTCAAAGAGTAATAGGGTTTAGCGCAACCAGTGAAGCACTAACCCTAAGAACAATATCATCCACTGAAGTCACTCGGTTGACTCAATCCCAATGTGATGGGAGAGCAATGACAATAGCTCATATTGAGGATGTAGAAGTGAGGTTTTCTTCTGTAGTGCTGGGTTAAAGGGTCTATCAATCAAGCCGCATGAACAGTGTGCCGAGTGGTGCTATACATGCAGCCTATCGAATCATCAAGGAGGATGCAACATATGATATTTGTGAGATGATCAGAAGTCAATTTCTGGTGAACATGGAGAGAATTAAGAAGGACAAGAAACAATCATTCAAGTATGGCTCATTACTAGTATGTATATTCTTCTATGTGTAAAATTTCTTTCTCGGTAAGGGCAATGTTGTGTGGTCTAAGGATAAATCTATCATGGTTCAGATAGGTGAAATGATTAGGGATTTAGGTGATAAGTCTGGGGAAACAATGTGGGGATATTTTAAAGAATTCAAAATCAAAATGCACAAAAGAGAGAGAATCCCAACCGCTATAGTTCATAAGTATAAGGACAACATTTTTTTTCTTGTTGACACTGATTGTTGCATCATTCAAGATGTTCAACCTAGAACCTTTTGGGTACCTACTATGGGTTATGAGATTGAGGCAGACATTACTAAAGTGTATGCAAACATGTTACTGTCTAAACCGGTAGACAGAAAAGCAAAGAAATTTGGAACTTATAAGGAGGCAAGCTCCAAAATAAAATAGGAACTTAAGGAGCCAATCATACAAAGGAGAGTAGGAAAATGATTGATACCCTAGACAAAAAGTATGGAGGTGAAGCATCTGGTGCCACTACTTCCACTGGTACTAGTGAAAAAATAGGGCCGAAATCAAACAAAGAACAAATAGGAGAAAAGAAGAAAATGTCAAAGACAAAACCCAAGGGTACTGCATCCAGCAAGCCGACAACATACACAAAAGAAAAGGACTCAGAAACTCCTGCATCTTCCCTAGGTAAAGGTGGACTGGTAGGAGTGACATATGCAAGAAAGAAAAAGAGTGAAGGGCCAGTTGACACAAAGGATAAAAAGAAGCCCAAGAAGAATGAAAAGGAGGGTGATAACACTAACACCCAATCTGATGTGGAAATAAAAGAAGTCAAAATAAGTGGTAGAAATGTACTTCCAACTATTGATGAATTGGTCCATGGGATCAAAGAGTTTGGAGGTCTATCTGGTGTTGGGAGAAAATATCCCCTTTGTAACAAGGAGGACAAAAGGAAAATTGAAGAAGCTCTTATCTAGAACATGCATAAATTCTGTAGAACCCCCAATGAACTATATGGAATAGTTCCATTAGATTTGCAAAATCAAATTGAAGGGAGATAGAAAACAAATTTATCTATTGAGAAAGAGCACATGATAAAAGAATTCATGCAATTGCAACATAATCTTGATTATAATCAAGCATCTATATTGGTAGAAGTATGTGTTCAATGCTTTAGAATAAGGAACAGGATAAGGAGAGTGGCCATAGGAGATATCCAAGGTGTGCATGATGAGGGTCTTGCCTTATGGAAAACAATCTTGAGCTAGCAAAATGAAGTTGAAGAAGAAATAGCTAAGGGAACAAAACAGGACCAAGGGGAAGCTACCCTTGACAAAGGGAAAGGTAAAGACAAAGACTCTACTGAAGGTTTTGATGTTTTCTCAGTTGATGATATCATCTGTAATGTTGTGTCAGATATTCCTAATCTGATAAAGGATGTAGAGCAACCGGTTGAACACAAATCAACCATTGAAACTATTGATATTGGTGTTTCACTAGTAAAGGGAGCCGATAAAACTAAGCATCCCAGTGAAGATGAAGTCTTATTTGAAGATATACCTTATGAAGATACACCTCATAAAACTTCAGTAGCAATAAACCCTACTAACAATGAATCTCTTTTGTCAGAAAAAGGTGAGAAGGAAGAAAAATAGAAGGAAGCAAAATAGGAGGAAGAAGAGATGAAAGAAATAGAGGAGACCAAGGAATCGGAACAGCAGAAGAAGAAAGAGTATTCTTCGTCTGGTCAATCTGAAGATGGTAAGAAAATAGTGGTGGACACTCCTCTGGTAAAGATAAAGTTAGATTTAGGAAAGGAGAGTGAAAAGAAGAAAGCAAAACTCACCACCGCAACCAACTTTGAGGTTGAAGCTGAAGAAAAGGGAGAAGAAATAGAGGAGGAAGAAGAGGAAGACTCTGTCACTGACATAAAGAAGATGATTCCTAAACAATTAATGAAAGTTTCTGAAAAATTAAGAGTTCAAGCTGAAAAGGAAAAACTGAGAGCAAAGAAAAGGAAGGCAAGAATTCTCAATTCTGCCAAAACAATTTTGTCTGATCTCATTCCTGACACTGTTGTTGATGAGGATGCACCCATCATTGATCAACTAGGTAGTCTTGTCAAAGCAATCGGTTTAGAGGCAACCAATCTGTAGAAGGTTGCAGTTAAACAATATGAAACAAAGAGAGGTGAAAAATTAATGGAACACATATCAGTTGGCAAAGTTGCTCTCTCCACCAGCACTGAAGAGGTCAAATCTATACTATAGGAAGTTGGCCAATTATTGGTCAAGTCATCAAGCTTCACCGATTTAATCAAAGAACTTGAAGATAAAAGAGATCAGACTCAAAGGGAAATCCAAGATCTGATAGGTTCTTTTGATCCTCTTACAATAGCTGCAACAACCTTTAGTGGAAAGGTCAAAATGGTTAACTCATGAAATAAAAAAGTTAAAAGAGGAAGAGGATAAACGAGCTCTTAATCTGCTAGAGCCACAATGCTACCTTGCACCGATCATTGATTTCATGCAAAGGAATGTCAAAGAAGCAGAAAGCCTCATAAGTGCACCTGACTGTAAGTTAGTAGATGAAATGGAGGATTTTGTTACAATTTTGTACAGAAACTTCAACACCATGAAACAAGTGAATCCTTCATGGAAATCCTCTTTGCAAGCTGCCAAGGAAAATTTCAAAGACATTTTTGCTTTACTTTCATGAATCCTTTTGTATATTATTTTCCATTGATGTCAAAGGGGGGAGTTTGTATATATACATGAGGTAGATGAAATAGGGGTCAAAACTGACACATACATGGCTACTTTGCAGTGTTTGCCACCAATACTAAAGGGGGAAAATGTTGGCATTATGATGTATTTTGTATGACCGGTGAAATGGTTGTCATTGTTGGCAACATCATCTTCTAAGTCTCCACAGTCCATCAGTAAAGGAGTAAAGGGTAATCGGTGAAGAACAAGAGTCCTTATTCCTATTGGCAGTGATTAGACTGGTATATAGGGGTTAACCGGCTAAGTAGTGAGTAGACCGGTATACAGGAGTTAACCGGCTAAGCAGTGAGTAGACCGGTATAGAAGATGTAACCGACTAAGCTATGAGTAGACTGGTATACAAGAGGTAACCGGTTAGGCAGAATTGGACCGGTACATAGGCGACAACTGACAAAATAGGAGTCTCAACTGACAAAACTTAGAAATATCCAGATAACATCTAGTTGAACTGACAGTCTTCCATTTACAACCGATGATGTTTCGGCATGAACTATTTTCTTAACCGATATTCCTGGAATGATTTTTGGAGAGCAATTTGAGGCACGATAACAAATTTTTGAATTTGATTTTTGGAGGGAAAGTTGGCACCAGAACTAAAGGCTAATATATTCACATCATTCATTTTGAGATTGAGACAGAGGTAGTGTGATGCAGGAGCATCCAAGAGACCACATGAGACCAAGAAGATTAAAAGCATGAATGAAGACCCCAAAGAATCCTTGAAAGTGAATTGGAATGTTTTGAAGCCAATAATGGCCATTTGTAATGACCAATATGATTTTAAAGTAAAAAATCCTAAAGGTCCTGATAAAGGCCTTAAGACCAAAAATGCTATGTAAATGGGCAAATGATGCCTAGGAGTCTAGATAGATTGAATAGGGTTCTAATATGCTTTAATGATCATATCATGTCAAAATAATTTGATTATGATAGGTTTTAGTTGATGAAATGCTTTAGAAATAAAGTTAGAAATTCAAATTTTGAATTTTAATGGCTAGTTACAGTTTTGGAGGGAAAGTGGTTTATGAGTTGTTTTGTCACTCTAATCACTCAAACTAATTGGATTTCGGTTTGGGAAGTTAGAGGAAGGATTTATAAAGCTTTGTAATGCCATTTTGGCTAGGTTGGATGTACTATACGGACATAGTACGGACAGAACAGTAAAATCAATAAAAACTAGTCTTTTCTTGCTTTTCCTTTGATTTTATTGATGGTTTATTGATTGGGAAGTGTTGTATGTTCATGGTGGAGGCTAAAGGAATTTAGCAATCAGTATTAAACATTGTTTTGAATGATTTTATAGAAGGTTTTGATCAGATATTGTCATTTTGTGTTGGCTGTCCTAAATTTTCTGAGTGTTACATTGGCATTGAAGGCCCAAAATGCAATTTGGAGCCCTTCTATGGATGTAAGAATCTGATTCTCATAGGAGAGGCTCTGCCTAACATGTATAATACATTTCTAACCCTTATAACATGCTGGAGATGTGAAGTTGCAGGTGTACACCATGGGTTTTGACTGGGAAAATACATGGTTTTGATGCCATAGTTGTAGCAGCAGAGGATTGGCCTTAATGAAGGGTCATTTTTATGTTTGGATCAGTGTTGGTATGTTGAATAAATGGTGAATCAACCTTTGTTTGATTCTGGAAGTGAGTTTTGATGGGATTTTGAGCAAGCCCTAGGTTTTGGGTTGATTTAAGGAGGTTTTTGTAACTTGGGTATTTGGGAGTGTAACCAGACCTTGTAACTTGGAAAATATTTGGTTTTGGAACCTAATAAGAGACTGTACAAAGTGGTTTTTCTTGGTGTTAAGTTTTGTTGGAACTTGCTTCACAAAAGTGGCCTAATTAGCCCTACCGGCTAGAGAGGACAGCGAGTTTTTGAGGCATTTCGTCCAAAACACCAACACCTAATTTTTGGATATGTTATTGCTGTTAGGTAGGGGTATTCATATCCATAATTTTTTCATCTGATATGTTTGGAACATTGTGGAGAAATTTGACAAAAACCAGTCAGCAGGCTACTAGACAACTAGGCCTAGTGAAGGGCTAAAATTGGGTTTTGGTATCAAATGTTGGGTTAAGGGTTTGAAAACATTGGAGACATGTTAGTTGGAGTTATTTGAAGTATGTGGAGGTAGGGGAAGAACTTGGTTAAGATGGAGTCAAGTTTTAAGCCTATTGAGGCATTGTGAGTACTTTGTGGCACCATAGAAGCATAGGGGTTTGGGTCCATAATTTATCCTTTTCATCTGCAAGTTTGTGTTTAGTCCTACTACCTCTGCATCATAGTGTCATCAGATAGATCAATCATCTTTGTTTCCTTCTAACAATTGCAACATTGTAAAACCCTTAACAGGGTGAACCTTAACCGGTTATTTATGTAAAATATCTTAACTGAGTCACTTCAAATATGAAGTTGTAAAATCCTCTAGCAAGGTGAACTTTAACAGGTTCTAAGCTATTCTTAACTGGATACCGGTCACTTCTAACAGGGTGATGTTCTCAGAAAGAACTAGTTGTAAGCTCTTAACAGGGCACTTTTTTCACTGCAGTAAAAGAGATTGTGGGTTATCCCCACTATGATTTTCTCCCTCTAATCGAGGGTTTCCATGTATAATTGCTAGTGTTATGTGATTCTTATTTGTGCATGCAAATATCTTTTCTTTGATGTTCTCTACTTTCATGATTTATGCAATGTTTAAGTTAATTTGGAATAAACAATTTGAATGTTTGAATTGTGAATAAACTGTTTTGACTGATTCACCCCACTCTCAGTCACTGGTTAATACTAAAATAAGTCAATTTAGAAAAATAATTAACTTAATTAAATATTTAAAGAACTATTGTATTAATTAGGACGAATAATTACTACATGATGAAAAAGACATTTTTCAGTGTCTACATAAGCTACCACACACCTAAGATTCCTATACTAAATCCAAATTACCAATGAATCAAATAAAAGAAGTAAACTAAAACAAGTAAACCTCCATTTGTTGTCTCATTGTATCCTATCGCCTTCTGCTCTTATTTGCTGGACTATTTTCTCTCAAATTGCTTGATTGCTTGATAATGACTAGCCTCAAAATGCTTCTTTTTATAGACTTTGCAGGAGCAAAATCCTATGTAGCGAGGATCACTAGTTGAGAGTGAATATTGATAGATAAATGTCTAGGAATGATTGGTTAGAATGTGAGAGAGAAAGGAGGAAGATCTTCCTCCTACACATGAAAGATGGAGAAGAAGGTGGAAGAAGAGCACAAGTGGCACTATGCTCACCTTGACCAGAGATGAAAACCCAAGAATATAGGATAGTTGGAGATAAGCTAGGAATTATAGGACAAGTGGAATTTGACTAGGTTGAGGTGGACAAAACCTCTTCCAAGGATTTAGGAAGTAGGAGGAGACTTCAGTCTCCTCCTCCTATTGACTAGGACTAGAAGTTGAGAATAATGTGGCAGTTTTAAATACTTAGAAAATAATAATTTATTTAGCCACATAATGATGACATGACAAGATGATATGGATAAGAGAATGATGTGGAATGAAGATTAAAGATTTAATAAAATAATTATGAATTATTTAATCAAGGAGAGCTTTAGAAGAATTTGTAGAGATGATTAATTAAATAATTGACATTTAATTAATAAATTGATTTAGAGGAATAGGACCAATGAATCAAATAAATAATAAATCAAGTCTCAATTTGCCCGAGACAATTTGATATTAATGGTTTCCCCCCCTAGGAGATTGATCGGCAAGAAATTTGGAAAATTTAAATTAAAAGATCAATCTCAAAGATTTTTTTAAAATGGTTCCAATATTAAAAAATTTCCGCAATGTTATATGATTAATACACCACCAATCAAGTCAAATTAAGCTATATTTAGCAAATTGGGGTCCCACTTCCAAGTCATATGCACACTTGGACTTTAAGAGTGATTTGTGGAGCTTAGTGTTGAGAGGAGAGTGTTTTCGGCTGTGAGAATGGTGATACCCTACCATAGCCATTGATTTGAGCTTGTTCGCAGATACCCGAGACCAGTCGACTACGGTCCCCTAGTATATACCCTTGTACCCTCCTTGTACAGTTTATTTAATGTGCTTTTAGGTCAAAATTTAAATTTTTGCATTTGTGCTAAAATGTTTTTGTGATTTTTGCATTTCTTTTAGCACATTCAATAGATTTTCTAGTGCTTATATTTCTTTAGTGCATTCGATAGGTTAAATAGAGCATTTGTTTCAGTGGTGCATTTGTGCATTCTTTTAATGCATATGTTGAATGAAATAACATATATAAATTTTTAACGCATATAGAGTATACTTTAGCACGTTTGAGATGTGTTTTAGTGTGTTTGTTTAAATTAGCGCAAATGTTGGGTTTATTAGTGCTTATGTGATGTTGTTTAGCACCTCTGAGTTTTTTAGCACATGTTTTTGATATATTAGCGTATTTGCAAAGTGTTTCAGTGCTTTTGTGTTTTGTTGTGATTTTAAGATTTTTTGGGGAATTTGGATAAGATAGTTGCATTATTAGATATGTTGGATAGATGAGTTGACATCATGATCAATGACAAGCAACTGATAGGGGCTTAAACTGATGTAATCTCTAAAGAGATGATAGGATAGGCAACTGTGTACCTGGATAGATTGATTAGGATAAATCCAACTAGAGCTTATGATTGACGTGTGTGGCATTGATTTATTTTCAAGAGGTTTTGGATGTTTTGTAGTCTTAGGAGAAATTCCCCCAAACTATGCACTTGAGACCCACGCTAGATGATGCAGGTAAAGCCTACATTGATGCTTGTGGATTGAGGTATCTTCTATACATGCCTAATATTAGGGCAAACAAGGGTTTGATGATAACACTTGTTGAGAGGTG